>NC_068987.1:46376868-46378099 GCF_001194135.2 Octopus bimaculoides
TATATAGTTGAAATTTACAGAAAAACAAAAGACGAAGACAGGTGTATAGACAACAAGCAGGTGTATTATTTTGATGCTCAGGAAGGTGAGAAAGTCTTTTACATTTTGAGCATACACTCTTCAACAGAAAGGAACCTGAAGAAATAAACAGAGAGAGAATGAAAAAACTTGTGGAGTTAGCGGTCAATCATGGCGACTGGTTGAACAAAGGTATTTAGACAGAAGAGCTAGGAAGAAGGGGAGATAATAAAGTACTGGTGATCCCAAAGTGAAAGTGCGCGTGTGTGTATATGTGAGAGTGTGTAAGTGTGTGCGTCTGTAATGTGTGGGTGTGTGGATGATGGTATGGGTGCTGGGAAGTGGTCAGTGCTAGAGTATGCAGAGTGGTGTGGGGTGGTATGATGCGGTGTGGTCGTGTGGTGGTGAAGTGGTGTTGTGTGGTGTTTTAGGGTGTGGGGATGTGAGTGAGGGGTGTGGGTTTGGGATGAGGATGTGGGGTGGGGTGAGGATGTGGGATGGGATGAGGTGGGGTGAAGAAGTCGAGGTGGGGTGAGGATGTGGGGAGTATCAATGAAGGGAGACGGTGAATAAGAGGGAAGAGAGGAAGTAGGTGTCACGGCAAGAGAGGAGAGGTGGGTAGAAGTGAAGAGAGGAAGTAGGTGTCAGATTCAGATGAAGAGAAGAGATGAAGTAGGTGTCAGATTCAGATGAAGAGAAGAGAGGAGCCAGATGAAGAAAGGAGGGTAGTTGAGCCCATATGGCACAAAGGAGCGAAGAGAGAAGATTAATTCCTGTTCATGGTGAAGGCTGGATTCCGGATGGCCCCTGAGCAAAGACAATCCAAAGACGACAGATGTTGTAATGAACGGAATGTAGAACGGAAATGGCACAAAGCCGGGTGTCATTGCTGAGTCTAATGTCTCAGAGGTGCTCCGTGATCCGGTCAGCCAAGCAGCGTCCCATTTGACCGATGTACAGAGAAAGACAGAAAGAGCAGGATATATACATATCGTTCAAATTTATAGAAAACGTGTAGAGTTCAGCGGTCCAACATGGCGAATATATATATATATATATATATATATATATATATATAGGTGCAGGCATGGCTGTGTGGTAAGAAGATTACCTCCCAACCACATGGTTCTGGGTTTAGTCTCACTGCATGGCACGTTGGGCAAGTGTCTTCTAGTATAGCCTTGGGCCAACCAAAGCTTTGTGTGTGGAACTG
>NC_068987.1:46378269-46380587 GCF_001194135.2 Octopus bimaculoides
GTGTGTGTGTGTGTGTGTGGATCAGCAGCGGCGGCATTTTGCTGCTTACTTTCCCTTGCTTGCATGAGTTAAATAGAATTTGTGTTGGGAAACTTTCTACAGCTGGATACTCTTCGTGTTGCTAACCGTCACATTTTCCAAACAAAGTGATCCTTTCACGGTCGATAAAATAAGTTCCAGTTGATCACTGGAGTCAATGTAATTGAATCCCCTCCCCCCAAATTGATGGCCTTGTGCCAAAATTTGAAATCATTATCAATAATAATCGCCATCAATACTTGTTTAAGTTCTACCTATCCAGGCTGGCTTAAGTTATGTAATGAAGTATGTTGAAGATTTGCAACCAATTAGCCACAGCACATAATGAGACAATTTATATCTATCTACACATGACTATACCATGAGCCAACAAGGATGCTTCTACATAATCGTTTTCTCCTTAGATATAACAGCTAATCTCCCTGAAATTAGAACCACCACCTTTTGCAAGGAAAGCGTAAGTTCATTAGTGTACATCTATCTGTGAACACAGGTTTACTTAGCCAGGGTTGACCTTCGTCCAAACGGTAATTAACAATTTCATCATCATCATCGTCGTCGTCGTCGTCCTTTAATGTTTGGTTTCCGTGCTTGAATGTGACATCTATGTACATACATACACATACATGCATACACACACACTCATGTATACATGCATTCACATACATACATCTACCCACACAAATATATACATATTCATAAGAGGCACCAGATGTGGGGTACAGGAGAGACGACTGCGCTGGTATGGTCATGTGTTGCGTATGAACGAGGACAGCTGTGTAAAGAAGTACCGATCTTTAACTGTGGAGGGATCCTGTGGAAGAGGGAGACATGGGACGAGGAAGTGAAGCATGATCTTCAAACGCTGGGCCTCACGGATGTAATGACAAGTGACCGGGACCTTTGGCGATATGTTGTGCTTGAGATGACTTGTCAAGCTAAGTGAAATCGAAGTCGTGGCTGATGTTGGTGTCATATGACTGGCACCCATACCGGTGGCACGTAAAAAAGCACCCTTCGAACGTTGGGCCCCATAAAGGTGATGACAAGTGACCGAGACCTTTGGCGATATGCTGTGCTTGAGAAGACTCATCAAGCCAAGAGAAATCGAAGTTGTAGCCGATGCCGGTGTCACGTAACTGGCACCCACGCCGGTGACACGTAATATGCACCCATTACACACTTGCTGTGTTTGGCGTTTGGAATGGCATGCCAAATCAGACTGCAGTCCGGTGCAGCACTCCAGCTTACTAATTTCAGTCAAACTGTCTAACCCATGCCAGCAAGAAAAGCATGCGCTAAATGATGATGATGATGATGATGATGATGATGATGACGATGATGATGATGATGATGATTCATACTTACACGTCAATCATACATATACATTCACACATTCATACATACGTTCATGCATCCATATACATGGACATTTACATGTGCATCTACACATGCATGCATACGCACATAAGCAGACGTGCATACGTATTTAATAATGGGCTCCTTGCAGTTTCTGTCTACTAAATCCACTCAGTTGTGATCATCCCAAGGCTTTAGTAAAAGAATGTTCATTTTAATGTCAGCGCCATCACATTTAGCCAGGCAGGAACAAAGTTATTATTCACAGAATCACAGATTCAAATAAAGAACTTCACTGAAATTTATAGTAACCTATGCCACCACTTCTCAACTAATCTATTCATATCACAACTTCTCTGTTTGCTGCACCTTTGTAGTGTCTTAGACACCAAACACAGATAGCCTACATATTGTGGTTATATATAACTCTGCCAGTCATTTGAAGACCAACAACTGCAACAGCCTCCTACATTCAGCCTTTAATCAAACAAGTCCAGAGTTGCCTGGAGTCAAGGAAAAGCTGACTTGAATGTGAAACTCTTTCATCAGAGGGGAGTGTCACGTTTGTAAGATAAGAACGAGAAAGAAGCAACAGCCTGTTTCCTTCAACTACAATGGAAACGGTGGTTAGTGGACAATTATAGCCTGGTGATGTGAATATAAGTTGGACATAGCTGCAGGTATGGCTGTGTGGGAGGTTGCTTTCCAACCATATGGTCTTCGGTTCAGTCCCACTGCATAGCATCTTCTACTATAGCCCTGGGCCAACCAATGCCTTGTGAGTGGATTTGGTAGACAGAAACTGAAAGAAGCTCATTTTGTGTGCGTGCGCGTGGGGTGTGTATTTGTGTGGTGTGGTGCGTGTGTGTGTGTGTGTGTGTGTGTGTGTGTGTGTGTGTGTGTGTGTGTGTGTGTGTGTG
>NC_068987.1:46380630-46382811 GCF_001194135.2 Octopus bimaculoides
TTTGTCCCACACCAACGCTCGACAACTCTATCAATTTGACATCCTTTCTTGGATGATGCAACGAACTCATTTCCTATTAATCCCTGCGCACTCGCACATTAATCCTACATTAGATATACTTAAAGCTGTGCTTCTTAAATTCAGTGCATATAATTACATTGCGACAAATAAACTGCCTTGGATTTTATCGTCAACCAAATACATTGTCTATAAAATAATCAAGACAAACGTTGTACATTTTCATCTGTTTACACATCGCTAAACATTTTGTAATGAGTACAAATTGTAAAGCTAAGTTTATATATTTAAAGGAGAGCTGGCAGAATTGGTAGCACACTGGGCAACATGCTTAGCGGCATTGCGTCCGTCTTTAGGTTCTGAGTTCAAATTCTACCGACGTCAACTTTGCCTTTCATCCTTTCTGGGTCAATAAAAGAAGTACCTGTTGAGTACTGGGGTCGATGTAATCGACTTATCCTCTCCCCTCGAAATTGTTAGCCTTGTGCAAAAATTTATATATATGTCTCATCTTCTTCGCCAACTTGTTCCAAGAGAGGGTCGTTGAAGCAGTACTCTTCAAGCACACCTTCCATCGGGTCCTGTAAGAAGCAACTAGCTCCAATTGATCCGGCAAGACCAACCGAGGTCATGGATATTATCCAACCCTCTTGCTCATGGACTATCTCTGGGTCTCCTGCAGGCTGGTTTTGCCCGTAAAACTTATCCAAAGACTGTTTCCCCGAGATATTCTTACCCCCTGTCCGTAGTATCGATGCTATGATCTCTAAATTCAGAGAAGCAGCTGCTCTGCCTGTAGCACCTCTCTGATCTCCGAGCTGTGAACTCTATCAAGTAACTTTACTTCAAAGTAACTTTACCCTTTGGAGGATCACCATCTCGGTCGCTTATATCTGGTCATTACTCAAGATTCGTAATCATAGGTAAGGGCAGGTATGAACACCGAAATGAAGATAGCTAGTTTGGCTTTTACCTCTATTTTCCTTTATCTGATGACCAAATGTTGAAGCTGGAACATTATTGCACCAGCTCCTGCAATTCTTTATTTAATTCAGCCTCTTGCCTTCCATCACTCGAGCTCACAAAAGCAAGTAAAGAGCTCAAATCTGGCAAGGCTCCTGGAGAGGATGAAATTCGGCCTAAAATGTTAAAGGCATTAAAATAGAGAAGAAACTTTCTGGTTGACTTGTGTGTGCCAGGTGACAAGGATCTCTGGAAAGACACTTACGTAGTGACACTCAGGAATGACCAGAAAGATTGCTCTAATTATAAAGGAATCTTCTAGTCAAGCCTCCTCAGTAAAGTCTATGCTGGGTGTCTGGTTAAGAGATGTGAGGATATCATTGAATCCAAGCGAGCTTTTCGTCCTGGTTGCAGTGTGCTTTTTCGTCCCGGTTGCAGCATAGCCGACCAAATACACGGCAGTAAGTTTTCGAGAAGTAGTGGAAGTAATTTCAAGAGCTGTATGCTTGCTCCATAGACCACGAAAAGGCATACGACCGTGTTTCACGGGACTTGTTGTGGATGGGTCTGCAGGAGTACGGAATCGATAAGCAATGTTTTGTTGCCTTGAAGTCTTTATGTGAAAGTCCTAGTATTTATGTAAGTCGAAACCATTCAACATGGGCGTCGGACTCCGCCAAAAGTGCGTACTGTCACCTATCCTGTTCATAATATTCATGGACAGGATTGACATGCACAGCCGGGCTGGAAGTGGTATCGAGACCGGTGGGTATAATATCAGTAGGCTGGAATTTGTAGATGACATTGTACGGATCTTTGGGGTTTGACGGGCAACATTTGTTTTCTTAACGAAACACTTTCAAACTTGGGACACTGATAGAATGTGTTATATAAAACAACTTCTTCTCTTAACCTTCTTAACAAAATTTTGTACATCGCAAGTTATTTCATGTTAAAGTTGTCGTATTTCTGTAATTTCAACCAATCACTGACGTCTATTCAGCTGAATACAGTTACCGCTGGCCGGTCATAAAAATGTTATTCCCTGTGACATATTTCATCCGGTTTAATCGTAATTTATACGCATATATTGTTTATATAATAAATTACGCTGTGCGTATCTGTGTGTGTAACAATTTTAGAGTTCGGATTCTAGAGTTAGGGTTAGTTTTAGGGTTACGGTTAGGGTTATGATTATTT
>NC_068987.1:46383056-46387113 GCF_001194135.2 Octopus bimaculoides
AATAACAAGTGCAGGCAATATTCAAGTATTTTGATGGCTTTTTCCCCTTTGTTTCCGAACAGTCTAGTTAATCGGAAATGTCAGAACTAACGGGGATTAATACCATATACACCGTTACAGCGCTAACTGTTTTCAACTGAATAGACGTCAGTGATTAGTTGAAATTATCGAAATAAGACAATTTTTAACGTGAAATAACTTCGAATACAAAATTTTTTATCTGTTCTATACCACAAAATATACAAGTATACGAAGTTTGAAAGTGTTTCGGTACCAAAAACACTACATAAAAAATGTTGCCCGTCAAACCCCAAAGATCCCATTGTACTACTCAACTTGTCGGAAGATGATCTTCAACTTGCACTTGATAGGTTTGCTATTGTGTGTTGCTCGGTAGGATTAAAATCAGTGCCGCAAAGACTGAAACACTCGCCCTCTCAACGAGGCCTGTGTCATGCACTCCCTATGTGCGTAGATTTCTCTGATGTAGGAGCAGAAGTACAAGTACCTTGGGGCCGTTTTCACGAGTGCTAAAAGATAGGAAGCTGAATTACACACACACACACACACACACACACACAAACAAGCAAACATTACGGGTAGAATCAACAAAAAAGTAACTCCATCTAGTGGGAGATAAATATCAATTTAATACACAATCGAAAGAGTTATTAGCAGTTGCATGCTTTTCTGTTTATACATAAACAGAGCCTGAAAGATTTGCTCGGAGATACATGGTGTATTTTATAAAATATGCCTAGTTATAGTATCATGAAACTATTAGTAGCTCTTTTGGTTGTGTAATGTGTGCGTGTGTGTGTGTGTGTGTGTGTGTGTGTGTGCGTGTGTGTGTGTGTGTGTGTACATAGACGCGTATTAAAATACTTTCCGCAATAAACATACGCTTGAATTAAAATGCTCCGCGGAACCCCTGACATAAGGCATGAGCACTCAGCACCGCGTGTAATGTTTCTTATAATCTAAGTGATTACGTAACACCTGTTCTTTTTTGTCATTCGAAAATTGAGATATATAACGTTCTATACATAATGATTGTAACTAGGATTATGTATGTTTAGAAAAATCGTAATTTGACTGGTCAAAAGACGAACTATTTGTATGTACAAATTTTGTATTATAATATTTCGTAGACATAACACGTAGGCAAGGAGATTTACTAAAATAAAACGGTAGTGATATCGGTAATCCGAATAACCCAGAACATCTGCGGAAAACTTTCTATATGAGAATTCAATAGACTTATCTCTCTTTCACACGTGCGCGCGCGTGTGAAACTCAGAGACGCTAATATGAAACTGGAGAACGAACTTAGTGGACGAGGGCAGATCTCAGGCAATGATCAGGAAATTATCAGTTTGTCTATTATTAAAGCATGAAGTGAACCAAAGAATTTCTTTGAGCTTGTTGACTATAAAATTTAAAACCTGACTCGAGTATCTGAATTAGGAAATAGGTGTCGTTTCATTTTGATTCATTATAAGCATGTGTGTGTGTGTGTGTGTGTGTGTGTGTGTGTGTGTGTGTGTAAGAGAGAGAGAGAGAGAGAGAGAGAGTGAGTGAGTTCAGGTAAATGAACTAATGATGTAATGCACTATATACAATAAGCGATCAGGTTGATTTATATAAACAATTTTAATCCCTTATATTCTATAAAATTTAATTCCAAATATTAATAAACATATAACTTTATTATTCTCTGGTGTGATTACTTACATTCATGCTTCTCAATATCGTAATTAGGTTCTTCGTAGACTTTGCAGTTAAAGTGAAATACACAACTATTATTTATGTTACCAACTATAAAAAATAAACCGAGAGATATTTTATATAATCTATCCTACACCTCACAAGTGCCAACTAATTTAGCAAGGAGTCTTCCTAAATCAAATCTCTTCCATTTTCCAATCATATCATAAATTATCTTGGATCTTTTTTAAAACGGGGGCCACATTTTTCATTAATGTTTTACGTAGTGTTTTTGGTACGGAAAGACTTTCAAACTTCGTATACTTATCTATTTTGTGTTATAGAACAGAAAAATATTTTTGTATTCGAATTTATTTCATGTAAAAAATTGTCTTATTTCGATAATTTCAACCAATCACTGACAAGTATTCAGTTGTTTATATTTACTCCTTTGGCTGATTAAGCCATAGCTTCGTTTTATTTGCTTTTTTCATTTTAAATTTGCTTTTTTCATTTTCTTTTTTTTTTCTTCGTTTTATTTGCTTTTTTCTTTTTAAATTTGCTGTTTTACCCTAACCCTAACCCTATCGCCGATAGAATTGTTTCAGAATCGTTTGTTTATGTAGTCGGCACTTAATGTATATCGGCTGAATGGACGTCAGTGATTGGTTGAAATTACAGAAATACGACAACTTTAACATGGAATAACTTAGGGATTTCTTTTTTTTTTAAGAAGACTAAGAGAAAAAGATGTTTTATATGACACATTCTACCAGTGTTCCAAGTTTCAAAGTGTTTCGTTAATGAAAAATGTGGCCCCCGTTTTAAAAAAGATCCATTATGTTAAAATTTTAAACAGAAATTTGAGTAAGTTGGACTATTCTTGTTATACAACATCAATATCAGTAATTAAATTGGCCCTAGCTAATTGTACCCCTAACTGTAATCATCTCCCTATACACTTAATTATACTATGCAAACTGTTCAATCAGATAATAACTTTATGCCTAGAATATTTGCGAACATATCTGGTTTCTAAAAGAAACCGGTCCGATGGTTGTTAGAATTGAATTGTCAGTTGTCGGTCATTATTCCCTGTTTGCACACGGCAGCTTTCACTGAAAATCATGCTGTAAGCTTTACTTAAGCGAGAAATAAATTATTCATTTTATTCCACGGCATTTATGGATTAAATAATGTATACGAGATGTTAGGACTGCTGTAGGCACACTTCAGAATACTTACTTTTTAATTATGTACCCTTAGATGCATAATTCTAGGTATATTAGTACAATATTGATAATATTACTTCTGTTTAAAAAAGAATTTATAGATTACTAAAAAATCCAGATATATCTCCTTTGCATACACAAAAATATAAATTATTTTATATTCCCATATGCACATTTTTCAGATTTTTCATACAGATATGATCTGTAACGAGGTGCTCGGAATAACGATTTGAGAAGTTTCAGTTTCCAATAAAGAAATATAGCACCGCATTGAGTTGTGAGTTCTCCAATCATTCGTCAAAGCAATCTGAGCAAAATTAAGGGCGGCGGGTGGGGGGGTCATTTTGCGAATGAGAAAGACTAGATCCTTCGTCTTTACACACACACACACAACAATGCACGTATTCTTTTATTCTTTTACTTGTTTCAGTCATTTGACTGTGGCCATGCTGGAGAACCGCCTTTAGTTGAACAAATCGACCCCAGAACTTATTCTTTGTAAGCCAAGTACTTATTTTTGCCGAACCGCCAAGTTACAGGAACGTAAACACACCAGCATTGGTTGTCAAGTGATGGTGGACAAACACACACACACACACAAACACGCACACATACACACACACACACACACAGACACACACATGACAAGCTTCTTTCAATTTCCGTCTACCAAATCCACTCACAAGCCTTTGCCCAAGGTGCCACGCAGTGGGACTGAACCCAGCTGTGTGATTGGGACGCTGTGTGATTAATAAAGCAAGCGTTTCCCGCTCAATTCATTCTCTTTCTCGCTGGCCAGCGATTGAGCATGGACGTGTGTTTAAAGCTGTCTCTACATCTTTCGGTTTTATACTCGACAGCTCGTTATTCTCACCTCTAAAGATGTATAACTAAAGATATGTATGTTTTACCAAGTAAATAAATGTTGTTTGAGTTGTTTAGTCTGGAGTTCAGCGTTCCGTCTATTTCTTTAATTTTATAGTAGAAAGTCAGGTATACAATCTAAAGATGTATAACCCACTTTCTACTAAATTACTATCTATCTATCTATCTATCTATCTGCCTGTCTGTCTGTCTGTCTGTCTGTCTGTTTGTCTGTCTGTCTGTCTGTCTGCCTT
>NC_068987.1:46390704-46393499 GCF_001194135.2 Octopus bimaculoides
AAATAACAGTGACAAACGAAATATATACCGTTGATAGTTGTTGACAACGGATAGTTGTTGTTGACAAAACAACGGCACTAATTTTATTCAAGGGAAAAGATCCCATGACACCGTTGTTTACATTCCACGGCGTAATTGTTTTCACCTCAATAGACGTCAGTGATTGGTTGAAATTACCGAAATACGACAATTTTTTACGTGAAATAACTTCGAATACAAAATTTTTTATCTGTTCTATAACACAAAATATACAAGTATTCGAAGTTTGAAAGTGTTTCGGTACCAAAAACACTACATAAAACATAAATGAAAAATGTTGCCCGTCAAACCAAAATGATCCAAGTTTGCTTCCCGATTACATGGTTCCAGATTCAGTCCTACAGCGTGGTACCTTGGGCAAGTGTCGTCTTCTATAGCCTCGGGCCGACCAAAGCCTTGTAAGTGGATTTCATAGACAGAATAAAGACCGTCGTGTGTGTGTGTGTGTGTGTGTGTGTGAGTGTGTGTGTGTGTGGTTGTGCGCGCGCGAGAGAGAGACAGAGCGTGTCCCACTACCGCTTGACAACCGACGCTGGTGTGTTTACGTCCCAGTAAACTAACATTTCGGAAAAAAAAAGATCGATAGATAAGGCTTACACTTACAAAAAAAAGATAAAGTATGGGCTTTGATTTCTTCGGCTAAAATTCTTCAAGGCGGTGCCCCAGCACGGCCGTAGGTTAATGACTGGCATAAGTAAAAGATAAAGATAAAATAAGTTTGGCTCGGCTTCACTTGAAAGCTTTGTGGGCACGTAGAACGTGTCCTTCTTGTCGAAACCTTAAGTTGTGCGGGGCTGAGACAAACTGTTATTAAAAACACCTTCACCTCGACTTACGACCAAGTTCGGTTCCGACTGACAGGTCGTAAGCCGATCTGGTCGTGTATCAGATTTGTATTTTTCAACACTTCATTCAAACGCAACTGATGCTTGAAAGCGACTGAGTGAGACACAGTGGCAGGCAGTGGATGCCTGGGTCTGAGGAAGGCCTGCGTTGCTAGATGCTGCCATAGTTATCGTACGTACAGCTGTCTAACGTCCGAAAATCGATTTTTGTTATTTATCTATTCATTTATTTATTTATTTTCGTATATTTTGTGGTCGTAAATCGCATTTTATATAAGTAGCAAGAAATTTCATAAAAGTTAAATTATAATTATTGTATATATACCTAGTGCCGGATTTAGGACAAATGAGGCCCTGTGCTAGTTAAGTTATGGGGCCCCTTACTTGGACAGGGCCCCGTTGACCAGGGGCCTTTTAAGCACACCTAAACACAATGGTAAATCCGGCACTGTGTATACCATATTTACTGGGTGGCAAAAGTATACTTCCGAAGTTACCCATTATATGACGGATAACACTCTAGTATCATTATAATTTCTCTATATCTGTTAACTCCACTACTTTTTTTTTTTTTTTGAGATCTATCCGAATCGCTTTGCACAGAAAAAAAAATGTTTTCGTTATACACCCGAAGTATTTATTCCTATCTTTTATCTCTTATTTGTTTCAGCCAGTGAACTGCTGTCATGCTGGAACACAGACTTGAAGGCTATAGTCGAACAAATCGACCCCAGTACTTTTTTAAAAGTCTAGTACAGTGGTTCCCAAACTTTTCACTATCAAGGATTCCTTTTATTTAAGTGAGTTTTCCCACGGATCCCAGGATATTGAAAGGTGTGTCAGCTTAACATGTTCACGGACCCCAGTACTATATTTGAGGACCACCAGGGGTCCACGGACCACCAGGGGTCCACGGACCACCAGGGGTCCACGGACTACAGGTTGGGAACCACTGGTCTAGTACTTATTCTATCGGACTCTTTTACCAAACCGCCAAGTTAAACACACCAGCAGCCGTTGTAAAGCTGTAGTGAGACAATCACACGTACGCGCGCGCGCGGACTCAGACAGACAGACACACACACACACACACACACACGATGGGCTTCTTTCAATTTCTGTGTACCAAATCCTTTCACAAGGCTTTGGTCGGACCTAAGCTATAGAAGAAAACACATGCCCAAATTGCCCCGTTATAGGACTGAACCCGGAACCATGCAGTTGGGAAAGAAGCTTCTTACCACACAGCCACGCCTAGTTAATATAACTCATTCCTGCAATTTTAAATTCACTTTTAATGTTGATTTCAGTGATTTGAGAACTCTTGTGAAGTCCTTCAAATCGCAAATTGAGCGCATTGGTGTTCTTGATGTTTCGGCTGTTTACATACATCACCAGTTTCTCCACAACATTCTATATAAGCAGTAAGCTTTCTCGTATCATTCTGTACTTCTTCAGATGAAGACATGTTATCTATTAAATGGAATGCAACAGAATTTGAAGACCGTAATAACAAAATGAATAATATATAACAACCCGAGCAAGAAAACTGTGAAGAGGTATATAAAGGATTCAGGAGTTGAAAATAATCTGTAACCATAATATAAGAATAACAAGTCTCAAAGAGAAAGCGACGCACATATTATATAGGGAGTGAATGAGAGAAAGAGAGAAAGAAGGGAGAAAGAGAGAAAGAGAGACAAGGGAGAGGGAGAGAGAGAGAGAGAGAGAGCGGTAGGAGTGACCGTTTTCGCTCCTCTGGTTCTATGCACCAAAGAGCTACAGAGAGAAACAGAGAGACTTGTCTGTCGTTCTACAATTTTGTCTTCTCTCTCTCTCTCTCTCTCTCTCTCTCTCTCTCTCTCTCTCTTTATATATATATATATATATATATATATATATATATATATA
>NC_068987.1:46396473-46401583 GCF_001194135.2 Octopus bimaculoides
ATATATATATATCCACACACACACAACACTGTCGTAAAATAAACACGCACGAGCCATTTTGCTATCATAGTCTTTTACAAGAACATATGATGTATATGGAAGAGGAGGGAGTGTATGTATATAAATACATTCAGACACGTAAACATATATTTATATATATATATGTGCATATATGTGTGCCTCTGTGTGTGTGTGTGTGTGCATACATATATTTATATCACACAACACATACATACATGTATACGTATGTAAGTTTGTATGTATGTATGCATGTATGTATGTATGTATGTATGTATGTATGTATGTATCTATCTATCTATCTATCGATAATACACGGATATGACAAAGGGATACAGACGTACATGGTGGTCTTCCGCAATGAAAATTATCCAGGCAGTCTGCACTTTAGAGATGAAGTTTCCAGGTGCAACATTGACCTTACATACACACTCATTCAGAAACACACACACACACCCACACATACACACACACACACACACATAAGCATACGTATATACATAAATGTACATACATATTTATTCTAGCAATGTGTATATATACGCACACACATACATAGGTGCACACGAACGTTGTATACTCCGCCACCAAAGGAATACAGTGTCTGAGACACGTTATATTAGTTGATAGAAAAAGGAAAGGAAGATAGGAAGAAAGTACGAAAGAAAGAAAGCGATTGAATGTTGATCACCTTACCTGATGATTGAGGTATCCACGGAACACGATACACATGGTTGCTGGTGAAGATAGAACCAATGAGAGACACATCAAAATTACTGCAACGACCGCAGTAGATATCACACACACACACACGCACACACACACACACAATCACACACACACACACACACACACACACACACACACACACACACACACACACACACACGCAATACAGAGGCAACACATACACAGACACACACCCGCATGAATGCACGTATATATATATATGTGTGTGTGTGTGTCTCTGTATTTTCTCGAACTTACATTATTTATCACCTTCAACTATACTTCAAACATTACCTGGCCCCCACCCAAATAACAGCAAAAAGAAGTAGAATAATTATAATAATAATAATAAGAAGAAGAAGAAGAAGAAGAAGAAGAAGAAGAAGAAGAAGAAGAAATAAACAAACATCATAAATGTGTGCGCGTGCGGGGATGCGGGGGAGTTCGATTGATTGTTAGCGCGCATTTGTTATTGCTGTTATTGCTGTTGTTGTAGTAATTGGTAGTGGTGTTGTTATTGGTGGTGGCGATGGTGATGCTGTTGTTGTTGTTAGAGGTGGTGGCTGTGGTGATGACCGTCGATGATCAGTGATATTGGCATTGGTAAATTGTTAAGTAACAATAACAATGCCAATAACCAAAGACGCTCCAAACGTGATCCTCATGTCAGCTTGTTTCCACCCACCCCACTAGCAGTGTTATACAGACAATGGAACGATATTATCCGATATGACCATCCATCCTTGCTGGCATCTTTTTTTTTTTTCTTTTTGCGCGTTTAACTGTCGTGTGTGGTTTTCAAGGGAATTTAACTGCTACTTCTAGCAATCTTCATGCAACCACTTAGAAGCAACTTCCTGTTGATAATGTTGGTGATGGGAGCAGTGTCAATTGCGAAACAGTAGTAGTAGTAGTAGTAGTAGTAGTAGTAGTAGTAGTAGTAGTAGTAGTAGTAGTAGTAGTAGTAGTAGTGGTGGTGGTGGTGGTGGTAGTCGCACTGTTGTTGATTGGGATGATAATTGGAAAAAAAAAATGTTGCTGTCACTACCCCAGATCAGTCAGTACACAATCCTGAGCTGACCTATGACCAAAAGTGTTCCAACCGTGACCAGCCCATCTTTCTGTGTCGTCATGCAAGAAATGCATGGTTACTGCACTATCAAATGTTTACTTCTGGTAAGACGTCAGATATGGTGGTATGAGGGTGATTTGACTGGTATTTCTGGCGGGTCGAGCATTCTTAATTGTTAATAGTAACACTTAATTAGCTATTAATTAATTAATTAATTAGTTAACCCATCCTAATGCTTCCTCCTCCTCCTCCGACACACACACACCCAATGACACGTCTCGATATCGTCTGTCACCGAAGGAACATTGTCTTTCTGTTAGAAATAGCAACCAAATCTCCCTTAAATCTCATACTACTATTTAAGAAGGTCAGGAATAATACACTGGATAAAGTATGTCGTAGAGAGCCATAAAAAGGTGAGATAGCTCCGGATTGAATTCTTTTGATTATAAGCCTGCTCAAACGGCGTTGGCTTAGGGCTAAGCAATACGGGAACCCCAACAATCATCTTACAAAATTTTAAAACATGTTAGAAGATCGATAGCTGTGATGATGATGATCATCATCATCGTGGTGGTGGTGGTGGTGGTGGTGGTGATGGTGAAATGTCGGGTGAGGCTGCTAATGGTTATGTGACTTGTCTCCTTCCATATCATTCATCAACGATTCGTGCGTATGTAACTGTGTTATGTCATCGTAAATAACATGATTCTTTTCTTCAGATCGAACGCAGAAACATGGGGTAGAAGAAGAAGAAGAAGAAGAGACGAAACGAAATATGTTGAAAGACAGTTCGTCCGACATGCAGCTTACCTTCTCTCACGCACACAGCAGCAGCAACAACAACAACAACAATGATAACGATAGCGATGAAAAAGAAATATTTTTATTAGTAACGTAATCATAACAATAATAATATAATGATTTGATTTCATTGTCATAAGTTCATAATTTAGAAATATAGACTCAATGGAATCGATTTGAGGACATAAATAAAAGACAACAACGTCAGTGTATATTAGGTGAGGTTCGAACGCCGATTGGCGAGCGACCAAACTGAATGCAAAATATTTAGTTTGACGCTGTACCAATTGTCATTCCACTGCTCTTAAATGGTAATAGACCGATTTCCAAGGACCGCATAAACTCGATCCCTTGGAAAGATTACTGGGTAAAGACGACCGTAGTTGGAATTATAAAGGTTTCTCACTTTGGCTGAAAGTCACCAATATGTAACTGGGATACGGGGAGAGAGCTTGCTAGAAAGAATAAGGATATAAATCGAAGTAAATAAACACTTATTTGTTTTATCAATCACTGAATAGATGAAAACTAAAGATCGATCGCATCCAAATTTGAACTCAGAAAATAAGGAAGAATGACAATAAGAATTTCATTCATTAACAACTTATAATCACATTGACCACAATGTCACTCATTCAATTTTTTTAATATTTTTACTGATAGTGGTGGGTTGGAGGAGGTACGATTGATTTAGATAGACTCTAGTGTCTGTCTGTCTGGTTATTGTTATTTTTACCTTATCGACTCCCAGAAGATTAAAGGCAAAAGTCGAACCTCGTTGAGATTTGAACTCGGAAAGTCAACAACAACATTAGTATCTAGTAGTAAATAAACAAAGTTTAAAATTATTGGTTTATATGTTCCATGCTTCGTTTTGTTATGCATCTGTCTGTTGTGTTGGTTAAAATTTTGGCTGCTTTGACTCAGAAAACAACAGCTGTCGGCAGACAGTATAAACAAAGCCACAGAAATTAACCAACCTTGACAATCACATAATCAACACCACCCTCACCACCCTCACCACCACCACCGCCACCACTACCACCACCACTAGTAGTAGTAGTAGTAGTAGTAGTAGTAGTAGAATGTCTTCGCATATCCCTGGATCATTCGCAGCAACAAGTGATCCAGAGAACACAAGGATTAATAATAAACGTTTGCAAACAAGAGCAGCTTTCACCATCCATCCATCGGCACATTAATATAATATCGATGATGGTGATGATGGTGGTGATTATGCGGATGATGATGATGATGATGCTAATGATAACGGTGATGAAATTGACGACAATGATGATAATGATGGGATTTTAACTATGGAAATCGCTATATTAATCTACATACAAGCATGCATATATATGTGTGTGTGTGTGTGTGTGTGTGTGTGTGTGTGTGTGTGTACACGCATAGTATAACAGTAAGAGAGAGCCATAAAAAAGGCAAGAAGGTCATGGATCAACGGAAGGAATGCCCTTGATCATAAGCCTATTCGAACAGCGTTCACCGAGGGCTAAAGGATGCAACAAGGACATGCGCGCGCGCGTGCGCGTGTGTGTGTGTGTGTGTGTGTGTGTGTGTGTGTATCCGACCACCTGTGGTTGTCGCAGTGAAGAGATGTCACTGTTGACAGATATAGAGAAGGTCTCTCGGAATGTGGCTATTGTATTATGCTATGTTTAACTCGAAGTTTTTGACAGTTTGCGTCTGTTTTATAAAAACGAAGGCGTTGAGATGCGGAGAACGGCAGCAATATTTTCGATACACAAGGACAACATTACATATATATTTGTGCGTGCGTGTGCGTGTGCGTGTGCGTGTGTGATTGCATTGTCATTTATTCTGTCATGCAATGTGATGTATATACTTGCAACCCCGTCTCCAAATCCCCGCTTCAGATATAAAAAGGGTGGATGAATAGAGAGCGATCCATTAAAAAAAAAAGACCCAAATAAATAAATAACACAATATCCACAAATTACGATCACGCACTAAACAACAACAATATCATCAATAATAATTAGTAGAAATAGTAATAATAAATAAATAAATAAATAAATAATAATGGTATTACACACACACACACCATTAAGGCTGTTTCGTTTCTCCCCACCAACAGCATTCTGCTACACCAGCTGACCTTTGCACGTGTGACCTTGCCAATGAAAACGAGGCACGAGACTCTACAAACGGTGACGTTTGCAATAATTACCTCTCTTGGAAACTATCCGAATTTTTAGCTGCACCTCCTCCCATTACATCTTTCACTTTCTATCTTTCTCTTCTTTCCCTTTTTCCTTCTTATTTACATTACACATATTACAATCTTTTTCTCGTTCCTCTCTCTCTCTCTCTTTCCTCCTCCATGGTACACATATTACAGTCTTCTTCTCCTCTCGTTCTTCCATCCTTCATACAACACATATCATCTCTTTCTCTTTCTTTTTCCTGCCACACTTCATAGATTACGACCCACTCCTCTCTCACACT
>NC_068987.1:46401899-46403501 GCF_001194135.2 Octopus bimaculoides
CTCTCTCAGTGTTTTCTTCCACTCTGAATACTTTCTCTTTGCCCTTCATTCTTATAATCTCTATTTCTAATTCTCATAAATTGTTTATCATTTTATATGAGCGCGTACGAACATACATTTATGTGTTTGAGTGTGTGTATTGGTGTATGTTCTGATAAACTGATAAACAATTTAGGAGAATAACAAAGGAGAGTAAGAACGAATACGTAGAGATATATCACTGCGTATGTGTATCTATATACGTGTGTGTATCTGTGTGTGTGTATGTGTGCGCGTGTTCGCGCGCGCATTTTCACTATTACTATTGTCAAAGATACTCTTCCTATCTTGTTGCACACACTCTCTCTCACTCACTCACATACACAGGGACACACAAACGAAAGCGCGCACGCACACACACTTTTTAATCTAGCGTTATATATCTTCTCTATCAATATTTTCCTTTTTCTCATTCTTTTACATGCTTTCTCTAAGTTAGGAGTAGGAATTGGAAGAACCGGATAAAATATTTTGCGGTATTTAATTACGGTCTTTTATGTTCCGAGTTCAAAATCCTGGTGGGAGGCGGCGTTGATAAAATAAACGTACCAGTGACTTATTTCTAATTGCAATAAGATGTTCTTTATAATAGCGAATCGCAACGCAATTTCCACTGAACCAATAGTTATCTATCTATCTATCTATCTATTAAAATTAATTTATGGAAGATGAAGAAAAAACAACAAGAAACTATTACTGTGAGTTTCAAGTGATTGACTTTTACTCATTCACCTCAGACGGAAGATCGATTATATGAAACTTAAAACTTAGAATAGTGGTTTCTTAAACTTCTTCAGCTTTAATGAAACTCTCTCTCTCTCTCTCTCTCTCTCTCTCTCTCTCCGTAAACACACACACATACACACACGCACATGCACCCGCACACACACACACACACATATAGTGCGAAACTTAGTAATACCATCTGGTTGATAACTGACGAAGAATTAGGTACCTTCTGCTTTTGTTTTCCGTCCATTTCTGCACTCAGTATACGTTTTTCCACTCGTCTGTGCATTCATTATACGTTTTGTTGCTTGTGTATATATATATATATATCGAAAGCGTATATTGTTATTTAATGCCCGAAATACGAGAGTAGAAAAACAGCCAACAACTGATGAAAGTTCGTTCTTTATGTTTGTTTTGTTTTCCATTTGTGTCTTTCGTTGTTCGAAAGAACAGTTCATGTTCCATGTACTCATGCTTCGTACTTTTTTGTTGTACCTGTTTCGTGACGTCCTCTGCCCACATATGCATATATATATATGTAGTGAAACTACCTATCGCCATTAGATACAAACTACTATCGCCATTACATACAATCTTCTCATTTAAATATAAATAAATGCGAGCGTAGTAGAGAACCCATTCCTTGTCCATCACGTGACTGATAATTATTCGAATCGGCAACTTCTTCGAACCTTTCCCGCCAGAACGCAAACTGACCAATCACGGCCCCTAATAAGGTCACGTGATAGAGTAAAATTCTAAAGGCATTTGGAGCCCTCTTAACGCTATATATAGATCAACTCATACCCAATAATTTGTCTCGGTCCAGTT
>NC_068987.1:46405357-46408241 GCF_001194135.2 Octopus bimaculoides
ATATATATATATGTATGTATGTATGTATGTATGTATATATACGTATAGATGTAAGTATATACATATACGTATGTATACATGCATATACTGTTGTGTCTGGGGAGAGTCATTTTCTTATTGTGCCTAAAAATTTAACACACTCACTGGTAAAATTTCCACTTATTTCTTATTTTTATTTTCCTAAAATTTTCGTTGCATCTTGCAACCTTTTCAATAGTCTTGACACACCCTGCATATTTTTGTGCATGTGCGTATATAGACGTGTATATGAACATATTTGTGCTCGTGTGGGTATATATATGTGTTTGTGTGCATGGGTGCGGGTATGTATATGTATACATGTATATGGTTGCATATATATGTATACATATAGGTGTGTGTGTATATGTGTGTGTGTTTCACGCGTGTGTGAGTGAGCATATATAGCATATGCGTATTTTAGACGTGTATATGAATATAATTGTGCGCGTATGGGTATGTGTACATGTGTGTGTGTGCGTGTGTGCGGATATGTACATGTGTACATGTGTATGGTTGCATATATATGTGCACATATAGGCGTGTGTCCGGATATGCATGTATGTGTTTCACGCGAGCGTGAGTGAGCATATGCACATAGGCACATGTACGTAGGTGTGCGTGCGCGCACGTGTATGTATGTACATGAGCGCATACGCGAATTCTATGAGCGTTTTTTTACTTTCTCCCCTTCGGGTTTTTTTCCCTTTATTTAACGGTCATTCTAATAGCTCTTTTGTTTGTTTTAATAATGGTCATTTACATAGTACTTTCCCTTTGTTTAACGCTCATTTTCATAGCATTTTTGTTTGTCTTAACTGACGAGATGCCGGAGCAGATTTCCGCCCCGACATCTGAAACTCGGAGTTTTATTACGGCAACCGAATAATTGTCACATATTATATTACAGATGAATTCCTCTATTTGCATAATATCGAGGTCTCATTCATTCTTTTGTTGTCATACTATTACTATTAATAAATTACCTCCCGTACACCGCAATCTTTCCCTAAAAGCTCATACAGCTTGTTTTGAAAAATCGCCATAAATTGGTTGAGCACTCTGCCCCGCAGAAGAATTCAATATGGACGCCTACAACATCGATTATTCGATGGAAAACATATCTATATCATCCAGAGAACTATACTCTAAGAAACTTTTGGAGAAAATTACAGACCTTATTAAGCATATGAGATGGAAAGCCTTCTTTTACAACATGGAAGAGGCTACTACAGAGAACATATTTTATGGAATTTAATCAAAGAAATTCCCTCCAAAAATCAAAAGCCTGGAAGACTTCGAAGCAGACCTACTGAAGCCCATGAACAAAATAAAATTTCGTAAGTCTTTTAACACTGTCTAACAGAAACTGGAAAAAGATATCAAATACATGAAGAGTTCCAAAAAAAACGGCACTTTTTTTCTGATAAAACCAATACCTTGTAGAAAACAGCACATACTCACGACTTCTACATAAGAACATTATTAATAATTACACTAAAGCTAGACCACAAGTTTATAACGAAATTAATAAAGAAGCTAGCATCATTGCCGCCAGACTTTAATTTGATTAAAAAAAAATAGAGGTCCTTCCAAAAAAAGAGGCCTTTATAACTATTAAAGACCATAAAAAGAACTTCCTATCTAATTCTAAATGTAGGCTTATTAACCCAGAAAAATCAGAAATTGGTATTATTAGTAAAGAAATTTTAGGAAAAATCAATGCGAAAGTCAGAAATGCTACTAGGTTAGTACAATGGTCCAATTGTATAGAAGTCATTGACTGGTTTAAAGCCACAAGGAATAAAAATAAAGCGAGATTTATACAATTTGATATTGTAGATTTCTATGCTTCTATCTCTAAGGAGATGCTAGATAAAGCCCTCACCTTCGCAAGTGAATATATAGAAATTAGTACACAAGATAAGGACATAATCTTGCATGCTAGAAAGACTACGGATACAGAGGGTGCTTTCGATGTGAGCATGGGGTTATATGATGGAGCAGGCATATGCGATCTCATTTGAATAATCCTATTCGATACTCCCAGCCGATGTTCGGAAACGAGCAACTCTGAGTACTGAAAGTCGGAGCCTTTTAGTTATAATGCATTACATATAGATTAGTTACAGGATTCATTAGAATCCAGGTGCATCAACGTGTAGAACGCCAGAACTGGTTAGATAGCATAACATAGGGTTCACGGTATGGCAAAAAACAAACAAACATAAGGTATCATTCGTTGGTATTATGCCGCTGGTGTGTAGATATTTAAGTGCTAAATCTAATTTAAATCATAGATCCGACTCAGGGTTGGTTCCCGGTGCGACGTAGGTATAAAAGAACCACAAACGGGATTTTAAATTTACTACAGCTGTTTCGGTAGAATATTATTGAGGCATTCATAGATTACATCATAGCATAAATCCATCGTCTTCAGGTAAATTTTGAACAAGTATAAACAGGCAAGGTAAAACTTTAAGCATGACCTATTCCTCAAACAACGTAATCAATAAGTGTTATTAAAAAAAAAATACAGAGCATTCGAATTTATAGAGAAATAGAAGTATAACGGGTATTCTAGCAGTAAAGAGGTCAAAAGAACCCTATTATTTCACATAATTGTCTTAATTACTTTATAGCCATAACCTGCTAAGAAACAGGTAGGCTGTAGCAGCCAAAACAAATCTAAAAAAATAACTTGTCAATTAAATGAGATAGAGGAAGCAGACCAAATGGTCTTTGGAGTGTATGCCTAGTATTATTATTTTAATTGTGGTTGAATATAATCGACCCTATACTGAGGAGGCAACTATAGCTACCTTTAAGTGTATTTCTCTCTCTCTCTCTCTCTCTCTATATATAT
>NC_068987.1:46408251-46412692 GCF_001194135.2 Octopus bimaculoides
CAATATCTGTGTACCAATGGTTTCTGGGTTATTTCTCTTCATCAGCACAGAATAATCGCGTGGCTAAAGATGGCGACACTAGTTCTTGTTCGAAGTATATACTTTTCAAAATGACACACAGTTACTGATTTCCTAACTAGAAAAACTATTAGTTCTAAATCTCCGAAAGAGAAGCATGCAACAAAAGTAAAGTTTATTTGCCAACGTAAAGTGGTAGTCGTGATTAGGACAAATCTTACTGCATTATTTCCAGCTGGCTCGTCCTAGTGGGGACACTAGCTCCCTTCATTATTTACATTATTTACATTTGACGGATATTTGTCCTCATCT
This sequence comes from Octopus bimaculoides, assembly GCF_001194135.2. Classification (NCBI taxonomy): domain Eukaryota; kingdom Metazoa; phylum Mollusca; class Cephalopoda; order Octopoda; family Octopodidae; genus Octopus; species Octopus bimaculoides. Next base: position 46,408,582 of record NC_068987.1, read on the forward strand.
TCTTTGTTAATAACACAACGTTTCGGCTAATGCACCCTCCAGCCTTCATCAGGTGTCTTGGGGAAATTTCGAACCTGGGTTCTCATTCCTGAGGTACTTTTCGATGTTATTATTATTATTATTATTATTATTATTCAGGTCACTGCCTGGAATCGAACTCGGAATGTTAGGGTTAGTAGCTACTAACTCCAAGATTCTGAGTTCAATTACAGGCAGTCACCTGAATAATAACAATAATAATAATAATAATAATAGTAATAATAATAATAATGTCAAGACCTACCAAAAACTGAGCAAATATAAAGATCTTGAAATAGAAATTAGCAAAATGTGGAATCTGAAGACGAAAACAATACCTATTGTCATAGGTGCCCTGGGAATGACAGCGAAACGGGCTGATTACTACCTAGCTCAGATACCAGGAAACCCTAAAATGGCTGAAGTTCAAAAGATAGTGCTCGTGGGAACTGCCCATATCCTACGTAAAATACTGTCTATGTGATCTCAAATTTTAAAACAAACACATAATTTTCTTATGGTTTCTTAAACATTCACTAGAACAAAACTGTACAAATCCAAATATATGGTACCCTAGGCATAACACCTACATGAACTTCTAACTTGTTGTCTCTTGAGGTCTCTGGGTGAGACTTGGATCCAACTTGTACAAATGCAAAACAAAAGTCAAACATAAAATAATAATAATAATAATAATAATAATAATAATAATAATAATATCGAAAAATACATTAGAAATGAGAACCCACGTTCGAAATTCCCCCAAAATACCTGATGAAGGTTGGAGAGTATATCAGCCGAAACTTTGTGTTAACAACAAACAAGATGAGAACAAATATCCGTCAAATGTAAATAATATACATAATTTCTCATCTCTTAATTGTAGAACTGTACTACCTCCCTTGTTCGAAAATATAAGTCACAGTTAGTGCGTCGATAGCCAGCTGGAGATGATGTTTTCCTGGGGCTAAATAGCAGTAACATTCGTCCTGTTTTAACCATCATCCTTTAAATTTGAAGGTCTTGCAGATTTTTATAGTCCCAGATATCGTGATCTTTTGTAGCATATGAATTAAGGATTTGAATTCTCTCCTCAAGTATGTATGTATGTATGTATGTATGTATGTATGTATGTATGTATGTATGCATGAATGAATGGTTGATAGATATGCATGAGACCAATCGAACATCATCGTCCTGTGTTTGTTCATTGATAATACAATGCCTCCATTATACTCCAATACTGACAAAAATGTTCGGAAGTATATTTCAGATATAAGTATTGTACTTGGTTTAAATATTTTATCTCCCAAAAAAAATTTCCAACCGCTAATAAAGCCAGCCCCTTCATAGCGCCCGCGTGACATTTGCTGTCCCTTTCCGTGCTCACAAACTGGGTGGCAGTGCTCTTAAGAAAGTACTACCTCAAAGACCACTACCTCAGACAATTTCAGCACCCATCTACGAACCAACAGATTAATGATCAAACCCTCAAATATTACCATACTATATACGACATCTGACAAACTAATTATTATGTCTTCTCTTTCGTTCTTGCACTGTTGCTCTGTTTCTCCTCTGAACTAACTAGCAACTCTTTTTTCTTTATCTCTAATGCTTCAGACTCACGCCTAAAGCCCAACATTAAAACAAATCACCTAATCTTCATCCTCCTCGGAAATTCAATCCTTTGGAACCTTTTCCCTTTCTATATTGTTATTGTTGTTTAAGTCTGGGTCAAACCTGATAAGAACTGAACTCCGACGAAAGGTATTGTAGTTACGATTCTATATAAGATCATGATTTTTGTTGGGGCTTTTTTCCAGACATGAATTTATATAGGATTATATTATCTAATGTGTTCTTTTTCATTATCATGTAATATGGAGGACATTTGATTGTTATTTCTAATAAATCGAGATAGATTGTTCCTTTTCTTCCAAATAGAACTTCCTTTGTTTTCTGCACAGGTACCAACATAGTCTGCATGTAACTCCCTATTAGTGGCCACTAAGTTTATGAGCACACTAGCCACCCTAATTGAATAATAATTTCTAACTTTGACACACAGCCAAAATTTCCTTCTGTTTTGTTTGAGAAATATTGGATTGATTAAATGTGTGTCAGAAGGTGAAGTCTAAGATTGGTCCTTTCATTTTCTTTTTATCAACCGTATGAAACTGAGCCGTCTTTGACGGAATTTGAAATCTTCCATTCCATTCTTTTATAGAATCAGAAGAAATATTCAACCTAGTCCCAACCTAATATATAAAGAATGAAAATAAAAACAAATCTTTTCTATATCCAGGCATTTCAGAATGATAAAATATAATTTGAGTTTTATACCATAAGTGATAGACAACGAATACACGCTTATTATATCGCAATTTGTACACTAAGGAATCATTATATGGTAATCTGTACAGTAAGGAAATAACTAAAACAAACAGTTGAAAGTGTTAAATATATATTTCTGACTAAGGAAAAACATATTTACTTTAAAAAGAAAAATACCATATAGCTATTTTAAATTCTTCTGCCCGAGTGTTTAACCTGCAGCTGCAATTTTTCGATGGGTTTCTTTACAATATTTCCTAATATGGCTCTGTTTCATAGACTGTTTAAAGCGGATTTTATATTTAATGTGCTAGCATAGCTTGTTGCAGGGATAAATGAATTCGGATTATGGTCAAAATATGAAAGAATTGTGTTCTGCTTAAGAAGACCAAGACAATTTTTCAGTTGTTTCGTTTTCATTATACCTGTCGGATTAAATTTCTGCATCTCGCTTTTCTGGATTAACCGAACTATCAATAATATCTTGATCTGAAAATGTTAGGGTCAAATCAATATGGATGACACTTACAATCCAATCATCAATATTTTTATCCTCGTTACTATGAAATATATTTTCTACGGACGCCATCTGTATCGTCTGCAGTTAGTCTGCATCATCTGTTATTTGTCTGCATCATCTGATATTTGTCTGTATTGTTTATTGTTTATATTGTCTGCTGCTCGTCTTTTGTATCGTCTACAGCTAATCTGTATAGCCTGTTGTTTGTTCATCTGTAATTTGCTTGTACTGTCTGTATTATTAACTTTATGCTCTGCCGGACATTAAAACCACAAAAAACAACTTTATCAGTAAAAATTAGATAGCCAAATATGAAAATACACCAAAATTTTCGTACTATTTCGAAAGATTTGTTTTAACAGAAGTTCTGCCATAACAGGCGTAAAGAGCACATCCTCAATTGCAAATCCGAGTTGAAAATCAAGGATATAAACATTACTGTTGATAAATAATTTCATAAAAATATTTCTGTAGGAAAATATGAAAATCTGGATAATTTTCGCTTCCATTGTGAGAAGCGACTTTGTGTGATAAAAATTACATGACGTAGGATTTTATGAAGCAAACTTAATCCCATAGGGATTAAAGCTGGCAATTTTCAAAGGGTTATACACTTATATTTTTACACATCACGTAAATTAAGTCAAAATTGGTGAGCAAACCAATTTTGAAAATTGTTCTTTAGATATCAATTATTATAGATAATATAAAAGACACTGACAGATGCAGTATTACCTTCAATATTCCGCTTTGCTGGAAGATACCAATCACTAAACAGCTTCATCCTTTGTTGGCTAGATGCATTTGAGCATATAAAAATTGTCAATCGATTTGTATTATGCTTGAAATCACTAGCACATGCTTCACTGGAACTTCCCGAAGTTCCCGTTGCAAAACAATTTCAATAAAGGTCAGATTCGTCGGTGTTGTACATTTGATCATCTCTAAGATTTCATTCTTCGACAAGTTCATCAAATGTCACATTGTGCTCCTTTATAGCTGCTTTTCACTGTGATCATTGGTTTCGCTACCAATGTCCAATTTGTTTTTCATTTTTTTTTAATTTCATGATGTGTCATAAGTCATAGTTGTTTAGATGCTGCGAAACACGTTACATCACATATCTATCTATCTATCTATCTATCTATCTATCTATCTATCTATCTATCTATCTATCTATCTATCTATCTATGTATCTATCTATCTATCTATATATATATATATATATATATATAT
>NC_068987.1:46412945-46414547 GCF_001194135.2 Octopus bimaculoides
ATATATATATATATATATAAATTCCAAAAGACGGTACCAGCGGCGAGACGCCACTAGGAATACCTAACGAACTTACAGCACAATGACGAAAACAAACACGACAAAATAAAATAACTATACATATACAACGAAAAAATACCATACCACCGCAAGACGCAGAGGGAAATGAAAATGTCCTGTAGGAATGGAAGCGCGATAGAGACAGAGAGAATGTTAGAACGAAAATGAAGAAAACAAGCAGTGTAAAAAAAGTGTAGGAACAGTGAGAAACATGGCTGACCGAATCAACGGTCATGCGAAAAAGGAAACGAATGAGAGATATGTGAATGGTCGCGGGTCACGTAGTTGTGGGAGGAGAGAGAAAGAGTGGTGGAGAGTAGGGCAGAAGCAACAAGCGGAAGTGCTAGAGAAGGAAAGAGTGAGAAAGAGAGAGGGAGGAGGATGGTAAAAGAAAGAGAAAGAAAGAGAAAGTGACAGAAATATATGTTGCATAAAAAATATTCAACTGAATATTCTATAGACTGAATAAAAAATAAGAAATCGTGATGTTACATAAATAATATTCTAAAATGTTAACAAAAACACAACAAACGGAAAATTTGTAGCTAATTCCTCATCAGTCAACGTGCAAAAGATCATAATAATTTCGCAACTTTAACGATGATATTGTTCACTTTTGGTGGCGCCAGCGGTGAAAAGCCACTGGGAATAGCTAACGAACGCACGGGATAATGACGAAAACAAATACGACAAAAAAAAATAATAAATATAAATACTAGCAGAAAACCTACGAGTGTTCAAGTCGCACAAAATCCTGAAGGAGAAGCTGCGGGTCATGTGGAAGGCAAACGTTAAAGCGTGGGTCACCAGGAAATTCTTCACCGAGTGGGTCAAACTTCTGGAGAGAACTCTTCCTCTCAAGACCCTCCTCATCCTCGACAATGTTCCTGCTCACCTTCCTAACTTCGAAAATGATATCCTAGCCCTAGATGAATCTAAATTCATAAAATTTTTATACCTTTCTCGCAACACGATCCCTATCTTGCAGCCCATGGACCAACAGGTGATTTCTAATTTTGAGAAATTGCACACCAAGTACCTGTTTCGTCAATGCTTTGAAATCACACTGGGAATAGTTAGCTAACGTATTGGACAATGATGAAAACAAACAAGACAAAATAAAATAATTATATATATATACAACGAAAAAATGCTGTACGACCGTAAGACTGTATGAATAATGAATGAATAAATGAATGAATGAATGAATGAGAAATAGAGAATGAAGAGGCAAAACACTTGTTTCACTTCAGAGCATGTAATTTATAATTTAAGCATAGTGCAGCGTAGTTATAATAAATATAGGATTATAATGTAATGCGTAAAGTCTCACAGCTGTTTCTAGAATAACTGAGCATATATTAGTGAATAAAGATTTACATGTAAGCTAACTATGCTGACATCGGAGATAGAATTAAGGAATATCATTAATGAAGGATATTTGTAGTTAAAGTTAGGGGACATAAACAAAGCAACACCGGTTATCAAGCGGTGGGGAGGGGGAGCAGATACAGACATAAAGACACCCCCTATATATATATA
>NC_068987.1:46414726-46415044 GCF_001194135.2 Octopus bimaculoides
TATATGTATGTATGTATGTATGTATGTATGTATGTATGTATGTATGTATGTATGTATACATCGGGCTTCTACCAGTTTCCGTCTACCTAATCCACTTACAAGGTTTTAGTTGACCCGAAACTATAGTAGAAGACACCTTCCCAAGGTGCTACGCTGTGGGACTAAACTCGGAACCATGTGATTAGGAAGCAAACTTTTAAATACACAGCCACTCATGCGCTTGTATGTATGTATGTATGTATGTAAGTATGTATGTATGTATATATATAAATATATGTGTGTGTGTGTGTGTGTGTGTGTGTGTGTGTGTGTGTGTGT
>NC_068987.1:46415054-46417106 GCF_001194135.2 Octopus bimaculoides
ATTCAAATACAAGGGGCATTTTCCTTGTTTCTGCCTGTCTCTGCCTCTCTTGTTCACTCTTGTGGGTTCGAGGTCGTTGTATATATATATATATATATATATATATATATAATCAAAATAAGCACCAAAGATATCCAGAGGTAATGCAGTACGATCGTTTCATGCAACTCCATTTAATTGAACAATGCAATCATTACACCAATTTATAATGCAGGGAAATCCTCGGCTTCACAAAGACATAGAATTTAGTTAAATTAGATTTTAATTAGAATTTAATTAAATTACAATTGTAATTTAATTCTAATTTAATTAAATTCTATGTCTTTGTGGAGCTGAGGATTGCTCTGCATTTTAAATTGATGTAGTTGCATGAAACGATCGTACTGCATTACCTCTGGATATCCTTGTTGCTCATTCTGATTTTAATCACCTTACTTTGAAATTGTATGGATAATAGCGTACTAAATTCTGGTGCCTCAACTTAAGTACCATATTCATCTGACTCTAAATTTTTGCTTATATATATATATATATATATGTGTGTGTGTGTGTGTGTGTGTGTGTGTGTGTGTGTGTGTGTGTGTGTATGTATGTATGTAAGTGTGTGTGTAAGTGTGTGTGTGTATATATGTATGTATGTATGTATGTATGTACGTATGTAGGAATGTATGTATATGTGCACATGTGCGCACGCGCATGAATCAACCAGGAACGGGAAGGTGTCCTATATCTTTCTCTCCTAAAGGATGAATTGATCAGTTATTGAATATAGTAAGCCTGGTTTTTAAACTAATATATATATACATATATATATATATATATATAGCAGAGTACATGTTATTATCTTTTAGAAAGAAAAGATTATTAGTGATTTAGAAGTTTCGCCTTGTCGTCGTTATAACTTTGTGTGTGGGTGTGCGTGTATGTGTGTGTGTGTGTGTGTGTGTGTATTTGTGTGAGCGTGCGCGTGCGCGCGTGTGTACTCGCGTCTGTGCATGTATGTACCTGTGTGCGTGTATGTGCCTGTGTGTGTATGTGCCTGTGTGTGTGTATGCGTGGGAGTGAGCGTGTGAGTGTGTGTACGTGTGTGCGCGCGCGTTTGTCTGAGAGAGAGCGTATGTTTGTGTGTGTGTATTTATGTATATACCTGAACGTGCATCCAGATATATATTTACACATATTCGCACACACATATACATTTATGCATGTATGTATGTATGTATGTATGGATAGATAGATAGATAGATAGATAGATAGATAGATAGATAGATAGATAGATAGATAGATAGATAGATAGATAGATAGAGGACACACACTTGTCTCCATAAACACAAACTCATACATACACATACATAACACATACACTTCTTTTTAACGGTATTAACAGAAACACTGTGCTACTAAAACATTTTTTGATCAGATGAAAGCGATAGTCTCCCCTCCGTCTTTCTTCCCCTTCTCTCACTCCCTCTTTCTCTTGTTCTCACACTCACTCTCTCGCGCTCCCACACACACACTCACTCACTCTCCTTCCCTTTCTGTCTGTCTCTCTTTCTATCTATCACACTATCTACATTTTATTTAATCTTTTCCTTCCATTACCTCTATCACCTTTTATCTCCTTCTCTTCTCCTCCACCTCTCCTTATCCCTGCCATCAATCGATCTCCTCCTATATCGATCTGCCACTGTTTCCTATGAGATGAGTGTGAACGCTGAAGAGACAAGAGATTGGCAATCCAGCGCCTATTAACGCCAATTTCAAGAGCAATATCGCATAATCTAGGCCAATCTTTACCACTGATTGAAGCTACACCATCAATACTTGAATAAATAAACACATTCATACGCGCGCGCGCGAGCACACACACACACACACACACACACACACACACACACACACGTATACACAGAAACAAAGACATATAGATGATATATTGAAAAATAAATAAATAGAATGCAACCACAACAATGAGTACATGAATATATAGGCGCATCCTCAGGTCTTCAATGTTGAAATAGTGCGGCCTCACGTATTTCAATAAAACACACA
>NC_068987.1:46417327-46418230 GCF_001194135.2 Octopus bimaculoides
ATATATATATATATATATATATATAATATATATAAATACATATACACATACACACACACACAAATTAACATATATGGAATCCCATGAAGCAGCATTGAATAAAATCTATTCGTGATGGGACGTGGGAAGACCTCCTTTTGCACCGAAAAGAGTCCCTGGAGAAATTTCTGTTACTAGATGACATGTGTAAAAACAAATACACTGGGCTGTGAATGACGTCACCGGAACGTAAGACGCATGCGTTAATGCGTCTTTGCCTCGTCACTTTCCCAAAATCTGCCATTCACAGCACGAAAAGAACAAATCCATTCTTATATTAGAACACCATACTATACGTTTGATACTATGTGTAAAACTAAAGTTAAATAAATATTTCTTGGGGTTGTAGTTGATGGCACAAAGGGAAACAGGGACGAAGGATTCCTTCTATCCAATGATGCCATTCATAGTCCAAAGTGGTTTGGCCACGTGTCGTCCAGAAGGAGTATTTTCTGCAAGGATAATTTCTACAGCAGAAGGCCCGAGCTTGTTAAATATGACTTCCCAGAAAATTATTTTATTCAACGCTGCTTTGTGCAGCTTATTTAATTCCAGCTTGCTCAAGCTTTACACAGCTCAGCAAACGTACCGTATGACCGCAGGCTGTTCTAATATAAGACAGAATTCGTTCTTTTCGGACTATGAAGGGCAGAGTTTGTGTTCGTAGCTGACGGTGCGGAAATGCATACGCTCTATAATTCAGTGACTTCATTCATAGCCCAATCAATGTCTTTTCGCATCATGCCGAGGTGAATTTTCCAGGGGACAATTTCCGCAGCGGAATGTCTTCTCATGTTCGAGTGCGCACGTGAGTGGAATATGACTTTACAACAATATATACATATATATATATATATATATATA
>NC_068987.1:46418405-46428296 GCF_001194135.2 Octopus bimaculoides
ATATATATTAGGTTGTTTCACATGAAATGTCGTATTTGAAAGGCAACAATAAAATGTTTCAGAAGTGTTAGAGAACTGATTTATTTAATTAGAGTATGATCCATGTTCATTTATGATGTTTATCCAACGTTTCTCTATGTCATATATTCCATCTCTTTAAAAAAATCATATTTTGCTGTGATAAACTGTTCGAATGCTTCAGTTAACTATTCTCTATTTAAGAATGTTTTATTGCTTATGAAAAGCTCAAAATCCTTAAATAAGTGATATCAGGGGAATAGGGAGGATGTTGCAAAAGCTCATAATTCAGGCTTTGAAACTCATGGACCGTAGCTTGAGGAGTGTGAGGACGTGCATTGTCGTGGAGCAAAATTGGGCCATCTCTACTCTCTAGTCTGGATTGCTTCTTTTTCAAATTCTCACGCATACAATCAATTTCCTGGTAATACGATGTTGCTGTTACCGCTTTTACTTGTTGCAAAAATGAATAATGAATAACTCCCTTCGCAGACCATCATAGAGTGGCCATTAACTTTTTAGGGTGCAATGGTGAGTTTGGTAAGTGTTTAGGTGACTGTCCTGTTCTCCTGCTGTTGTCAAAGAATATCCATTTCTCGACCATCGGTTCGACCGATCAAAGTAATGATTTGTTGCAAAAATGGTCTTTTTCCAGTCGAGAAAGCAATAAGGAGCACACTTCAAGGTGTCTGTGTTTTTTTAATCTCGTTCAGTTGATGTGGCTTTTCCAATTTTTTACAGGTGTCCAAGAACAGTTGTGCGAGATGTTTGGAGTTCTGATGAAAGTTTTCAAACCTTCGTTCTTGGATTTTGCTCAACCAAAACATTTAATCCATCATGCCGAATAACTGATTTTTGGTCTACCCCTTGGTTTATTTTCAAGGCTATCATCTCCTGAACGAGAGCTTTGGAACCATCTCTGAACAGTTCTGATGTCAAGAAAACCATTACCAAAGGCCTGCTTGATATTTCGTAGAACTTCTGCAGCAGAGTGATCCAGTTTGTACTCATACGAGAAAATCACTCAGCATAGTTTGGTTGTTATCATTATCATAAGGTCTGTGGGTACGAATTTTGTATACCAATATTGTTGGGAAAGAAAAAGAATCAAGGTTAAATGCAAGCTATCTTACATATTAAAATTGAAAATGTGCGCGCGCGCGCGCGCGTGTGTGTGTGTGTGTGTGTGTGTGTGTGTGTGTGTGTGTGTGTGTGTGCGTGCACGCGCGCGTGTGTGTGTATCGGTATATCCTCGTTTTGCGCCAAAACGGCTCGACCGATATTTCTTAAACTTCACACGCACATTGCTTATATGTCTGGGGAGGTTTTAAGTATAAATTGATTTCGAAAAAATGTTCGGGTAAACGACAGGAGGAACCACAGTCCGGCGCGGGTAAATGGCGGGAGTAACTATGACTCTCATCTTATGTTTGCATATGCGTGGGTATGTTTGGGGGTATGTAGGAGGGTGTGTGGGCGGATGTTAGAAACTGGCAACAATTACACCCTCTTGCGGGTAAACGGAGTGAGGAACCATATTTCAGCGCGGGTAAACGGTGGGAGTAACCATAGCTCTCAGTTCAACGGAGATCTACATTGGCTTTGCCAAAGAGCCATTTTGGCTCCTAAAAGCGTTGTGGTCAGTGCAATCAACAACAACCTCTTACTGCATTTGCCTGGGGACGTGACAGTCTATAAGTCAGTAGACATCATTCCCAATCAGGATGAGGTAGTTGATTATCCCACTGAATTTTTGAATTCCTTTGAGCCTTCAGGTGTATCTCCACATATTCTTACTCTTAAAATAGGTAGCCCTGTTATGCTGATAAGGAATTTAAATCCACCGACGTTGGGCATTGTTATCACAAAATTACTTCCCAATGTCATTGAAGCATCGATTATGACCGTCTGTGGTAAAAGTCAAGACGTCTTGATACTGCGAATTCCCCTTATGCCGTCGGCTGCTGACTTACCGTTCACATTCCGCAGACTGCATTTTCCGATTAGACTCAGTTACTCAGTCCATTAATAAGTCCCAGGAGCAGTCGCTGTCTGTCGTTGAACTTTACTTAGCCGAACCATGCTTTTCACGCGGTCAACTGTACGTTGGCTGCTGAAGAGTGGGTTGTAGGAACAGTTTATATACCTTCATCCCCTAGGGGAAAACAAAAAATGCTGTTTGTAAGGAAGTTTTGTAGACTTGCCGTACTGGCATATTTCACTCCTACGTTATTGCTGTAATAATTTTTGTTGCTTTATTTTTTCACTTGATTGTTGTCGTAATATTGCACGTGCGGTTCCCTTTAAGAGTTACTTAGGTGTTAGTCTTGCCATAAAACGTGAAAGGTGTTTAAGGGAGGGGGCGTTAATCGCTTTATTAGTTTCATAACCTTTTCGAACTAACGACCTCGGGCAACGCCGGTGCGCCTGCTAGTACATTATTAAATTCTGAAATGATTAGAATAACAAGTAATTAAAACTGCGATATTTCATGTGAAACAACAGAATATACATATACATGTGTGTGTGTGTGTGTCTGTGTGTGTGTGTGTGTGTGTGTGTACATACACTCACATACACACATACACACACATCGTAAAACGGATTATCACAATAAAATAATTTCAAAATACGTGTTAAAATCTTTAAGATCCATAATTACAAAACTACATTAAAGTATTAAATTTCAAACAGGTCTAACTTCTTGTAGAGAATATTCATTGCAATATACCTTTGAAATGACTTGATACTAACTTTCATATATATATATATGTGTGTGTGTGTGTGTGTGTGTGTGTGTATCATAGTAAAAATAGATACCCTTCTAGATAATTAAAAGGGTGAGATACCGTACATATTTACAAATACACATATAACTACATGTATCGTTACATAGATAAAAAGTAAAACACACATACGCATACATGTTTGCTTATATATATACAAATGAAAGTTAAATATAAAAATATGCATGCATGCATGTAAATATGAGTGCACATATGAAAATTGCAATGAATTTATATAAGATCAATAATACTACGAACATTGATTTGATGCTATAACCACACACACACATAAGATATACAGCACAATAAATATTTGGTAACATTCCCATCAAAACCTCGATAAAATACAAACAAATCACCCCGCACCCCTAAGTGGTTGTATGAAACCCAGTCTAAGTAAATATTAGCTGGAGAAATCGAGTAAAAGACATTTATAAACAACTATTTTAAATTCCGTAACTTGTCTATTTTTCTTATAAATTTACATTTGTATCATTAGTGAATGGCACGCCTGGTCGTTTTTGTGGCTGTTGTTTAGTGCCTGGTAATATCACTATCATGATTGAGCAGACCTATAACACTATAACTAAATTTCAAATTTTTTGCCTTTGGCCAGTAAATGTTGTTTCCTATTTGCTTCTATTTAGAAATCAAAGGAAACTACTACTGTTCCCTTCAAACTTTGCTTTTGTCCCCTGGACATCAATGTTTTGAACCTGACCGATTTTCCATTACATTTCAGACCGCTTCAGCGCTGAGTTGCTGAAGCAGAAATATCGTTATAGCAAATATTCTGCTAAATACCACAGATTTGCATGTCATTTGCTTGACCTTAATCATTTGAGCATGTCCTTTTGTGGCTGAGAATATGTACATCTCTGATGATGAGCAGGAGTAGTTAGGGAGCATCATAGCCATGTGTTGAGAAAGATTCTTTGAGGTTAGTATAAATGTAACAAAAGTAAAGTTTGAAGGAAATGTTTGTCATACTTTGTGAGGTAAGCAAATAAGACATAATCGTTGCTACCCAAAGACAAAAATCGTGTTACAGAGTGTAATCAAAAGCATTCCATACATGCCCATGGTGTTGTTTCTCTTCCAAGTATCATTTATTTGTGCTACTTTAGCGTGGGGTCTGCTGCAGTAACTGTAGTTAGTATAAGCTGTTAAGTGACCTGATCTTGGTTAGGATTAGATTTATGGTTTAGAGTTTGGGTAATGTTAGGCGTTAGAGTTAGGATTAGAGTTTAGGATAAAGGTTAGAGTTAGTGTTAAGATTGCACGCTAAAGTGTAAATGACCAGGTGGGCCGCACGCTAAAGTGACACACATTTATTTGATATATTATAATCCAATGTAGACGTCGATAATAACATCTTTTACAAGATTTCAGGTGTGATTTTGGTGTCTTGTCTGCTCTTCCTAACAAATCAAGAAATCATATAAAAAGTTCCTTTATTGGCTTCTAGTTATATTAATATGTGTTCAAAGAGGAATCTTCAAAAGTTGGTGCTTGCAACCAAAGGAGTTGAGCTAACACGTATTCTATAAATTCAGTGTGTTATAAAAAAAAAGTGAAAATGAAAATATTGAAGAATTTTCTAAACTTCAATAAATTTTATATAGTTTAGTTGTCAACATTCCAATGATCGAGCACAATTTTTTATAGGGAAAATGTTAATTTGAAGAGACATTCAAATATACAGATTTTATTAGTAACTAATGCATACTAACATATAAGCGTAAATATATAAATATGTGCTTACACATACTCACACACAGACAAGCCCACAGTCATGCACATACACACACGCACATACATGTATAAATACCGTCGTGTACATACACAATTCATATTTGCATAATATGTATGTGTGTATATGTGTGTATATACATACACACACACGCACACACACACACACACACACACACACACACATATATATATACATATATGTATGTATGTATTTCAAATGTAATGAATGTATGTACACATACATGTCTACCAGTATGTGTATGCATGTTTGTGTGTGCTGGTTTGTTTATGTCCCCGTAACTTAGAGGTTCGGAAAAAAGGCATCGATAGAATAAGGCTTTCACAAAATGAGTACTGGTGTCAGTTTGTTCGTCTAAACCCTTCAAGGTTGTGCTCCAGCATGGCTTTAGTGCAATGACTGAAAGAGGTAAAAAATAAAAGGTAACTAGGATACGCACATATATATACATAACTAATCACAGTGAATTATGGCGTCATTTCTAATAACTGACAGGGCAGCATCACCTTCAACTGATACAAAGTAAAAGGAGAGGTTCTAGAAAGAAGCAACTAATGCATCAAATTGAGGGACCAGGCAGAATGGGTTACAGAACAACTTAATCAAGAAAAGAATTAGCAAGATGAGATTTAGTTTGGATCTGTGCAAGGACGGGGCCCCACTAAAGCATTTTCCACAGTGACATAATTATACAAGGAATTTTAAAAACTAAGAACACGTTACTATCATTCGTTAACATAGAGAACATCTTTGACTGTATTTCCAGATCTATAGCCGAGCGATCGCCAATAAACTGTACGTAGATTAATGGGATTATGAGAACCGTACAAGTCATATATAATATGTCTACTGTCAGCATGGTAAGAGTTAGCAACAAGTGCAATTAGAGATACGAGGAGGTGCCCCAAAGTAATTGGAAACGTTCTGTGTAGGACAAACCCGTTGTTGTTCAGGCTTCCGCCGCTAGAAACCACTTGATGCGACCCTCAGTCATCAGTTTGCCGACCGCGTCGTCATGTGAAGTCGTACAGTCATGTGGTGCGTTTTTGTTTTGCAGTGCTTCTCCTCTGTTCGTCGATTTTTGCGATGGCTAAAACGAAGAAACAGCGTGCTTCCGTGAAAGCGGCGGCCATGAGCAAAACACAAGTTTATGAGTGGTTTTCATGCTTTAGGAATGGTCCAACCTCGTTCAGGGCGACTGTTGGCCTCCCGAGCGAATGAAAACATCACAAAATTTCATGAACTGATCTTGAAGGACCGTCACCGAACAATTGACGAACTTGTAGGTATGACCGGTGTGTCCTGGAGCTCATGCCAACGAATTTTGAGCCTTGAGTGTGGAAAGGTTTTGACCAAAAATGGCATGACCTCGCTTACCCACCCTCCATATTCACTCGATCTTGCTCCTTGCGACTTTATTTTGTTTTCTCGAACGAAAAAAAAATCCTTAAAGGAAAACGTTTTGCAGATGTGGAAGAGGTGAAGAAACAAAAAACGACGGAGGTGTTAACAGGCTTCACTTCACAAGAATTCTAGGACTGCTTCGAACAGTGGAAAACGCCTCTGGACCGATGCCTTGCTTCAAATAGACAATACTTTAAAGGCGATAAAATTGTAAACATGTAAAAGTAAGTTAATAAAATGTTGCAGAATTCCGGTTTCTTTTGGGTACACCCTCGTATAGCCGTGAAAGTTGGTGTTTATCAGGGCTCGCTTTTCAGTTCATTCTTGTTCAATATAATTTTCAAAGACATATCAGTGGGGTTTAGGAATGGCTTAAGGAACTCTTACATGCCGAAGACGTAGTTCTTGTAGCTGAATTAAAGAGGTAAAAATCCATTCCTGGAAGCAGATACTAAAATTCAAAGGTTTAATATTAGTGAAGATAAATGTTTTGGCTAAACTGAATAAAAGACGCTTGAACTGCAGAAATTCTACACTGTACATCTAATGTAAACTTTAGATATATAAGAGATGCAATAGGATCAGAGGTAGGTTGTCAAAAAAAGAACTTCATACGTAGTAGATACTCAGGTGTTGTAAGAGCACTGATGAACTAATTTCTTTCAAATGTTTATAATTCTTTCTTTATTTTCTCCTTAGTAACAGTGAATCACCACTGTTCCCAGGGTAACCTAATTAGTAGTGAAGGATATTATGGAAGCATAGTTGTCCGAGTAAGAACTAGAGGGAGAGTAGAGAAGGGTTAAGTCAGTCAATTAAATCGACTCCAGTACATCACTGGTACCTTATTATCGATTTCCTAAAACGAAATAAAGATGGATTCAAAAAGTGAAATGGCGAAAAAAAATGGAAAAAGAAAAGAAAAAAGAAAGATTCGAGTTATGTCCTCTTCGTAAGAGTCGTAAGGCTAGATGGAGTAGAACCAGCGGATGGGGGTCAAATTTCTCGGAGGAATTCGAATTCAGAACGTCAAAGCGTTGTTTCGATGAAATATTGCATGACATTTAGTTCAGAGTTCTACTGATTCTGTCATTTACCATTAATGGGCTTGGATCTTTTCAGAAAGCCTCTAAAAAGAAATCACAATATTTCGACACTTTAAGCTGAAAACGATTAAAGCTAATGACTCGTTGGAAAATAACACTGAGTGTTTCAGTATTCTCTCTCCCCAATCCCCACTCTCTCTCTCTCCCTCCTTTCTCTCACTCTTTTTCTCTATTTTTGTCTTGGGCTTTATTTGTTTCTCTCTCCCTCTCTTTTTACCTCTTTCTTTGCCACTCTCTTTGTCTTTCTTCGTGTCTTTCTCTTTTTATCGCATTTTGTATCCCTCTTGTTGCTTCTCCCCCTTCTGTCTCACTCTTGCATAAATTCCTTCCTTTAATTCATTCGTTGTATAGCTTGTTTTAGCTTCCAAGGCAAAGACTATAATGGAACAACGCCATTGGTTGATTGACCAGCAGAGCAGATATCATGTCGGCATATATTATCTGTGTAGAGGAAACGTTTACAGAAGCGAAGTTGCATGGCACTTTTCGACATGTATGAAGTGAAATTTTCATTGTCAAAAGTAATTCTCAATGAACGGAGATACTGCGTCTCATGTACAGCAAACACCGTTGTATGTAATCGAATTTGGCTAATGACTTCCCGTTATCATTAGTAATATATTGCTGGCGTTTATATTAACAGTGATATTCTTACTTGAACGTTAATTAAAATACGCACGCGCACACACATATACTGACATACATACATGCATGCATACATACATACATACATACATACATACATACATACATACGTACATACATACATACATACAGGCAGACAGACATACAGACATACATACATACATACGAAGAAGTTTGCAAAACCAGTACTCAAGATACACTACGTACCAACATGTCAGGAGAAAACTATGGCTGAACTTGGGTTACTGAGGAGAGAATGCAATCACTTAATACCAACGCTACATATGATCACTAAATTGGGGCCAATACACATCTGCAATACCTTTTTAATATTCAGAGAATGGTTAACAACAAGATCATTTCCTTTACAACATTGCTACCAAGTAGGTGGCTGGCCAAAATTAGCTCTAAAAGAGAAAAAGAATAAAACAAAAAAAACACATGCACAAATGCATGCATGCAATACAAAGATAATCACACACGTACACAGACACACTCATATATGCGTGAGCACAAGCGCATAAAATGGTTACACTGTCTCACATTGCATATATATATATATACATATATATATATATATATATATATACACATATATATACACACACACATATATACGCTCGCACGCCCATACATCATCCATGCACGTTTGCACACACTGGTTTGCATGCACGCATTCACATGCTCAGTTATATGAGCGTATATACATACACATACTCTCGAGGAGGATGCCATATTTGTTCACTCCTATCTTAATTGATGTCTTACGTAAACCACTCCAATCTGGGATTATTTCCAATCGTGTAAGCTGAGATTATTTGCATTACGGAGGAAATATGCGGAAAATACGTAGTGGATAACTTTGACCTCTAATCGCGAAAATTGCCGGCTTAACGACTTCAGACAAGATACAAGTGCGTGGTTAGCCTTTGTCTTTAATAGTGTCATTGTAGCTTCTCGAATTTATGCAACTCTAGGCATATTTATTCAAGAAAGCATCAACCTTATGCGATTCATAACAGACAAGGATGTGTGAAAATCTGGCATCTATCGATTTGAATTAATCGAAAGATTTCTATATGGATGGCCATTACAACCAAGACAAGATTAATTCCTGATCGTAGCCAAGATTGATTCCCTCATTAGGCGGGATTAGAGAACAACTGGATCTATTGGGTAGTCAACAGAAACGGTCTCCTGTCGAAATCACTTAATATATCACACCCGCTACATCAAGTGTGCTCTGTCTCACAGCTACTGTTGCGACGTTTAAACGTACTGAGGAATATTCAGCTCGAAACGAGATAAGAGAAATGTTTTTGAAAGACGTAGTGAATATCATGGTATGGGAAATCAAGATGATCTGCACCAAAATTGAAAGAGTATGATCTGGTAGCAGAAATATATAACTCGAAACGCCAAAGAGGTTGAGCCATGCATTCGAGTTCTATAGCTACCAGCATTTGTGGATGAACCTAAGCTTTGGTAAAAGTTCTAGGTGTCTCGTTGGTTCAAGCATACACATATATACCAAATGAGTTGTTAATCTCACACTAATTGGATAGAAGAAAACTAATTGCCAAAATCTCAGCAGCGGAGAAAATGTAGTACGATTATTTGGTTGTTTATAACTACTTTCACACCGAAATATATATTAAAATAGATTGGAAGTATTCTTTCCAGAAAGATAAGTTTAATTGGTTGAAAGTCCTATCTGTTAGCAACATCCACACAAGTGAAATTTGATGATTGCTGTGGCTGAAAACAAATCATGCACTAAAGCTGCGAAATCTGCGGAGATTCCCAGAAGAACGACACTTACGGATGTATGAGTAGATATAATCATTTTATACGTGTGTACTCGCGCAAAGACGCGCGAGCATATATATGTACAGGGGTTGGACAAAATAATGGAAACACCTAGCATCATAGCATCATGATTTTGAAACATCAATACAACTGTCAAAAGCTTGTTTATTTTTATGTTTTTTTTTATTTATTATCAGTGATGCTTAATATGTTTTGCTAAAATTGCTGTTTCTTTTCAGATATCATCAGGAAAAAGGTAATTAAAATTCATTAAAATGACATATCAATCGGACTTTCAAAGAGGTCAAATTGTTGGTGCTCGTATGGCAGGTGCTAGCGTAACCAAAAC
>NC_068987.1:46432766-46433437 GCF_001194135.2 Octopus bimaculoides
CAATCGCATCGTTACAAAATCGGCATTTTGGGTCAGCTCCATTTTTTATCACATTGGCTTGGTAGTTCCGGGTTAATAAGCTTTGGTCTTGAGCAGCCAATATGAAACCTTCACTCTCTGCTTTTATTATTATTATTATTATTATTATTATTGTTATTATTATTATTATTATTATTATTATTATTATTATTATTATTATTATTATTATTATTATTATTATTATTATTCAACATTTGGTAGTTTCAGGCAAATTTATACTGCATCGCTTGCTACACCTCCATGTTGCTGGGGTGTATACAGTATTGTGTATTGTTTTTTTTTTATTGGGGTGGGGAGTTCAAGCTCTTTCCAGTAATGTATTGCGTCAATTTCCTTTGTTATGAGGTCTGGTACAGTCTTATTAGTGTTTTGTATTGTGTGTGCAATGCAAGTTGTTACTTCTGTTGGGTAACTGGCGTAGTGGTGGTTGTTTATTTTATTGGATTTTTTTTCAGATGATTTTTTTCCAATCCTTGATTATTATGTCTTGGATATTAACTTTTATTTCTTTATCGGTTTGAACAGGCATATCCCATATGATTGTGGCCTGGTCGTTGTCATGTAACTTGTTTCGCACATGTTTATACCATTTCTTGTCAGTTTTTTATGTTATGGTGGTGGCATATTGTCTA
>NC_068987.1:46433447-46445235 GCF_001194135.2 Octopus bimaculoides
TATATACATATATATATATTCAGAATTGGTAAGGACTAGGTAACCAGAGATGATGTGGTTAACTGTCTCATTGTGCTGTTTGCACATTATGCATTTGCTGTCAGGGAGTTTTCATTATTTTGCTATTATAATTATTGCAAGCTCACAATTATTATTATTATTATTATTATTATTATTATTATTATTATTATAATTATCATTATTATTATTATTATTATTATTATTATTATTATTATTATTATTATTATTATTATTACTATTTATCATTTTTACTATTCGGCGAGATCAGCTTTGTCTGTCATCCTTTTGTTATCGATTAAGCAACCCTTTCCATCAGAGCTGAATGCCTTGAAGAAATGAAAAGACTAAGAAAAATAAAGAAAAAAGAAAAAGAGAAGACATAAGGTTACATAATGATTATCAGCAATAAGAAGAAAAACAAACTTCAGTTTCCAGAGTACTATCTACCAAAGCTCAAGGGATGGCAAGGGAAATATATTAGGAGTAGATGGAGAAAACACCGCGTTCCGTTAACTGTGTCAGTCTGTAGTATCATATCATCATCATGTGATGAAGTGGTGATAATTCTTAAGGATGTCAACCTGCTATCTGCCGATAAAAATCTGGAAGGATAAAAGCGAAAAAATTTCGATGTGTAAGCAATATTTAAAAAACGGATGAGGGGAATATTTCCTTCAAAGAAGCAATGATATATCTGGAAAAAGAAGAAAATGAAGATTAAGAATGAACTAAAATTTACTGTTCTTTGAAGATTAAAGAAACTAAGACAAAATTACGTATTTGTTTTGTGACGGACTTTTCGAGGGAGTTATAATGATACTAAAATGGTTAGATTCAGAATTTAAATAACATGCAAATGATAAATTATTATTGAAATTAGGACATTACAAAACGCTTCAAGAGAATACCCTGAAAATGTTGGTGTTTTTCAAATCAAGTGTAAAAAATGCTTACCGGTGCATTTGGTATCACTCGCACACAATTTGACAAACGATGTGTAAAGGTGAGAGTATCTTTCATGCTCAGTTTCCTTTTAATTATAAATTGTTTAATTATTGTGCATTTTATTGCTTACTTCTACGTAACAACACCCTAAAGAACAGATCAAGTATATTATTATTCGAAAGATGAAACGGGAGTTAACGGCGGACATAAGATCAAAAAAGCAATTAAAAAAACACAGGAAACAGGTAGATGAGATGAATGTGCTGCGTTACCAGAACCCAGGTATCTCTTAAGGATACATATGGAAGCAATAGTAGTTTTACTATTAACGGTGTTTAATTTAGTAATTGCTTTATTCGAAATCGCATATAGCTTTGATAAAGAGACGTTCTTTTCCTACAGTTTGCGTGTTTTGTTTAAATGTAACACTTGTTTTTATATGTGCGTAATTTTGAAGAATTTTTCTTCACTGATTCTCTTTATAAAATGTACATAGAATCGTTTTTAAACAGAATTAATCCTT
Source organism: Octopus bimaculoides (assembly GCF_001194135.2). Classification (NCBI taxonomy): domain Eukaryota; kingdom Metazoa; phylum Mollusca; class Cephalopoda; order Octopoda; family Octopodidae; genus Octopus; species Octopus bimaculoides. Next base: position 46,434,937 of record NC_068987.1, read on the forward strand.
TTAATAATGTAATTATAATTTAGAAATATCGCTTATATTTATTCTTTTACGCTTTATCTTGAAAACATTATATTGAAATGCTCTCCTACGAGAACAATGAGAATCTAAACACATTTAGTTGACGTCATAAACATTTTGAATTCAAATAACACCAAAAACTTGTTTATTTTTGAGTTCACAGGTCTTCAACACACTGGGGTGCATACTTTGTAGTTCAGGTGCAAAGCTAAAAAAACATTTAAAAAATTATTTCAAGCAATTCAGCACAAATTAAATGAAAATCATTTGTTTGATTAGAAAACCCAAAAATAATGACTCGGGAAAATGTTTCTTTATTGATTTGCTTTCAATACCAGGGAAAGAGTGAATGAATTCAAAATCAATGTCCTTTTAGATATCCGTTTGATAAAAGGTAGTTTAGATATTTACTTGACATAATGTATTCTATAAATTGGTTTAATAGTTAAAAATTTTTCATATAATATTTCTATTTTGATGATTCACTATTATGTAGGGTGTGTGTGCATATATATATATATATATATATATATATATATATATATATATATATATATATATATGTATATATATGTGTATATATATTTACATCATGATGTTTTACCGCTATTACGTGACCATCTTACGTAGATCGTAGGCCAAATTTGTCCCCCTTTTTAAGGGGAAAATAAACTTAAGGACATTTTTTTCTATCTTAGGTGAATTCTTTCAGTGGAGTATTGGTAGTAGCCAAAGTGATGCTTCGAATGGTAAAAAGCAAAAACTGGAAAGGAAAGAGATACCCAGCTGTTACGGAGGATATCAAAATTTATAAAATGTATCAGAGCAGAATATCTGAGTGCCCATGGCGTATCAGTATCTGTTCAATGAGTCGAAAATGAGACTGATGCCAACCTTGTGTCTGTGATTGTGAGAATCACTGAAGATGAAGATCGGGATGGTGATGACATTTCAGAAAGTAGAACTTGTTGCAGTAGTACCATTATTCAAAACCATATTATTCTATGTAAAACCAGAAGTGAATCGAGAATTGAGCATAAATGAAATAGCATGTAAAGATATTGATATGGGATTGTGTATTTCATACAACATAAGAAATGCATGAATAGCGGACCAATAAACAGAGCGATGATTGTAGAAATTCAGACGCAGGATACAGCAAAAATATGGCGGAAACTGGGGAAGGTTACGGTCGACATTACACAATGAAATTATTGTTATTCAGTGGAATTCATTCACTCCTGGGCTTAAAAACTGGAAAAAAGGATCTTTCAAATTATTTGCCTATTACAAAACGTGTGTTCTGTTGTGTGTGTAACATATTACATGGTCAATGCCGTAGACAGCAGCAGATAAATGTTTTTATCGGTTGCATTGAACAATTGGTAAAAAGCCGAAGAAAAGAGTTTCTTTGCATGAAAGTGTATAGATTTATCGAATTCAATGTTTCCATTGACATCAAGAAGTGGTGGAGGTAATGTAGGATTTATTGATGTTATCCTGAGGAAGTAAATGGGAAATGAATGCAGTTAGCTGTAGTAGAGAAATGTGTTCAAGCGTGCAATGAATTGCATTGGTTTTATTGATAAGGGAGGCCACGAGTTATAGGGATCTAATCGAATATTTGGATCACCTGTAAATGATACCTATCTTGAAATTACAGAAATATTTTCAGGATAAGGTACATTCTTAACAGAGCATTCTTAGATGCCTGCAAATAAAGGAATTGGTCATATTTCTGATATGTTAGCAGAAATCTGGGAAGAATTCGTATGCATAATACGATCATTTGTTCGGAATGCGATTATTAATGGAATTACCAGATATTTTCCAGTTTCACCAGGGCTTACCCTTGATATTGCATAAACACAGCAGCTGATCGTGATTTCGTCAATAAAATAAACTATTATATCGTATGTACATGTCGTTTATATCTATGAACACGTACATTATTACATTAATGAATGTGTACCAGTGAACATGTACACATTATATAAATGTGTGTATCACTGTACATGTGCATTATTTATACATTATATTTGTTCAATTTCATTATAGATATGTTCTAGCATCGAGGCCAGGTGAAACATTTCTTTATGAGGAAGGCAAGTCATAAAACTAGTCAGTAGATTTCGAATATAATTTCAGACTTTATGGTAAAATATAGACTTGATATTTCAAAGGAGAATTCTAGAGAGAGGAGTTATACGATACCTTCTCAAACCTGAATGACACATACAATAGGAAAAAGATTAAAATAAAGGAAACGCGAAAACCTGCAATATCCTTTGCCTATTGTATTCATTAGTTCTTCTAGTAGGCAACAATCAAGTAGAGAAATATGTATTAGTACTCTGAATTTTTTATTATTATTATTATTATTATTATTATTATTATTATTATTATTATTATTATTATTATTATCATTATTATTATTATTATTATTATCATCATCATCATCATCATCATCATCATCATCATTATTATTATTATTATTATTATTATTATTATTATTATTAATATTAATATTATTACTATTAAGGCAGCGAGCTGGCAGAGTCGTTAGCGCACTGGACAAAATGCTTAGCGGTATTTCGCCCGTCGCTACGTTCTGAGTTCAAATTTTGGCGAGGTTTACTCTGCCTTTCGTCCTCTCGGGGTCAATAAAATAGTACCAGTTGAACACTTGGACCGATGTAATCGACTCATCCCCTAAAATTACTGCACTTGTGGCAAAATTTGAAACCATTATTATTATTCATATACATTCAATATATACACTCATCATCGGGCTACAACAAGTAGCCTTAGATGCCAAAAGCCCTCCTACTGGATTACAGCAAGTGACCTAAGATGCCAAGAACCCTCCAAAGTATCCTAGATGTCCCTAATACCACTGTTTTCTGGAGCCGTACTAAACTGGGTTTTGTGCCTATTTCCTATATCCATTTGTTCAGATATTTAAGGATAATTCCCAATACACCTATAACTACTGGGATACATTTTAACCGCACTGGATTAGGAAATTATCTGTAAGTATGAGATCATGGAGAACCACACTGACGTTGAACAATGACAATGAATCTCTAAATGCTGGAGATGTAAGAATTTCATGTGGCATTTTCCAGGGTGACTCACTATCACCACTCCTCTTCTGTCTAGCCTTAATACCTCTCTCCAAATTGCTCAATGATGCACAGTATGGTTATAAAATGTCTCTGTAATTCTATAGTTAGGTCCTGGAACATTGCTATTTTTTCTATACTTCTCATATTAATTTTTTCATCATTTGGGACTGTAAAGATATTATCTGGCACTTTCTATTCTCTTTATCTACTACTACTAAATCAGGCATTCTAGCTTCTATTACTCAGTGTAAAAGTTGAAGTCTCGCTACATCTTGTATTTTTTACTATCTAGTACTTTACTATGTTCATGTTCATGCCATTTATCAGTATCTTCAAATCCTAGCTTTCTACATAGCTCCCAGTGGATTGCTCTCCCTAGATTGCCATGTCTTTTCTCGTATTCTTTCTGTGCCAGTATACTACATTCACTTACTATATGACTATGACATACGCTTTCCTCTTTTGATTTGCATAATCTACATTGAGGATCTGCTTGGCTTTTGTCAATCTTGGCTTTTATCTAACTGGTCCTTAATGCTTAATCTTGTGCAGCTACTAACAAACTTTCTGCTTCCCTCTTCAGCTTTCCTTTCTGCAATCATGACCATGTCTCACTATGACTATTTACTGAAACTATCTTTGGGAATCTGCCATGCAACGCCTTCTCCTGCCAGTCAGATAATTTCTGTTCTTTTTTCTGGTTTTTAATTTTTATTGGTGTTTATGTTATTCTGTGACTCTAGCAGCTTTTAATAAACTTTCTTTACTATTACCTACATAAGAGTCTATATCTACTCTAGCTAACTCCACGCAGTCTTCTGCTGATATTAACTCTCTTCCACCTTCCTTTCTAGGTCGGTAATAATCTTGCTACTCCTGCCCTTGGGTGGAGTCCTCTATTCATATTGTATTCCTTCCTAGTTCTTCTGCCTAGCTTTGTTGATTCAGTTTTTGTCCAATCTACAAAAGCTGCCGAGTATCTAAGTAATGATACTGCCCGAGTATTTACAGCCTTCACCAGATTCAGACCATTTAACTTTGACTTCACTAGTTTCCTCACCCCTCAGATGTACTCCTAAACTTTCGCTTTCATTTCTGTAGTTAGTACTCTGTCAGATTATAATACGCCTAGATACTTATAACTTTCTCCTACTTTCAATGATTTTCATATCTGGCCATCTGGTAATTGGATGCCTTCGCTGTTGACTACCTGTTCCCTTCTCATGCAAAATTCCATACCTATATCTTTGCTGAAGAGTCTCACAATCTGTATTAAGGAATATATCACTTTTTAACTCTTACTAAATGGCTTCAGATCAAACATAATACAAATAGTAAAGGGAACAACGAGTTCCCCTGGAAAATTCCTCTTTTGATATTAACTTTCCCAAGAGTGTACCACCTAAGTAGAGATCTACTTTCCATTTCTTCATGCTAAAGCTAATTAATTCTCTTATACTGTCTGTTATACTGAATATAATCAAACATTCATTATCCATGAGTGTGGGATCATGTCATAGGCTTTCCTATAATCCATCTATGCTATATATCTATCCATGCTATATAGATTTCTTTCTAACTTTTACTTAATTTAGAACTGCTTTGTCTATATATAATAGATCATGCGCTTCTCTAGCCTTCCTGCAACATTTCTCTTCTTCTGGATGTAAATTCTGGTTGTCAAGGTACTCGTAAATATTTTCTCAAAGCATTCCTGTTAAAAGCTTTAATACTAATGGTAAGCAAGTGATTGGTCTATAGTTGCTAGCTGTATTACCCTTGCTCTTATCTTTCATAATGATTATTGTCCTCCCTCTAGTCATCCAATCTGATATTATTCTTCCATTAAGGCAATCTTGAAGGTGTTCCTTCAGCCTCCCATGTAAACTATTGAATTTCTCTAGCCTGTACTCATGAACTAAATATGGTCCTGGGTCCTTCCAATTCGGCATTTTTCCTAACACTTTACTCATTAAGGCACTAGTTAATCTTAGATCTGGCTGCTTCTCACTCACTACTTCTGCCCTCACTTTCTTTAACCATACTGCATCTCCATTATGATTGACCGGTTTATCCCAAATATTACTCCAGAACTTCCTAGCTTCTTCTGCATTAGGTTTCTCATCTTCAGTACTTAATTTTCTACTATTTATTTAGTTATAAAATCTCCTCTGGTCTATCTTAAATAATCTATTCTGTTGATACTGATCTATTCTTTTCTGATATCTAGAGACATTGCGTGCTACTGCTATGATACGCTGTTTCAACTCATCTATTATTGTCTTTGACTTAGTATCTTTCTCCTAGGTAAGATTTGCATTTTTTGTTTCCTAACTTGTTAGTTTTCCATGCTTCTATTCTACTCAGATCTTGTCCTAAACTCTTCACTTTATTTTGTGGTCTCCTTTTCCACGTTTGCTCTTTTTTAAAACTACCTGTGAGATATCTACTCCTCCTGCATAGATCAATAAGTTGGTGTCTTCTATATTTTTAGTGTTTACCCTACCGATATCAGAATCTACTATCCTAGTCACTTCTTGTAACTTCCTTTTTTTGTTGCCTTTTAATGCTGGCATTCTTTTTCTTTTTTTACCCATTACTTACTGCAACTCATCTAAAATTTTCTGATCTTTCTCACTTAAACCACTGAAGTCGTTGATTCCAGTTGTCTCTTTCTTATTGGTAGCGCTATTATTATTTTTTCCTTTAGGTTCTTTGATTTGATCTGTATCTCTTATGTTGTTGTTTGTCTTACCTACTACCTGGTCTCTTCCGTTTCTTTTTGATCTCTTCTACCTTCAATTCTGTCATCCACTTTCTTCTAATATCCTTAACTTGATCAACTAATCTCTGCTCAGTCACTTTAAATATACCCTTCTCTACCCAAAGTGTTAACATCCGTTTCCTATAGCCTCTTTTTTAGGTTCACTTTCCAAGTAGCACTGTATGATTATCCTGTTTTCTTCGCTGGTCCACTTCCTCCTCTTTGCTCTATTATCTGCTGATGCTGTATTAGGATGACAGCTGTGGTCAGTCTGCATCTTTACTAATCCTCTACCGAGCGAGAGGCCTTCTCCTGGTGGTCCAGCTTCATTTTCATTGTTACAACCAAAGTTTCTTCGGAAACTCTTGTCTCTCATTAACTGGGGTAAGGCAACGTTCGACACCATCGAATCTGGTTCCTCATTCCAGTACGTGGCCCTTTGTAATCCCGTCGATGACCATTCCGGTTTGTATTTTGCTTTGTTAACAGTGAGCCATGACGAGCTTCGACGTTGACATTAGGGGACGGATCTGTCTGTTAGGGGTTACATTTTTGAGACAACACCGTCTCCGAGTTTTCTGCATGTAAACATTGCTCGTAACGTAGCTTCTTAAGGCTAATAGATCTATATCGAGTACGTGGCCCTTTGTGATCCGGTCGACGACTAATCTGGTTTGTAATTTGCTTTATTATCATTGAGGCATGACGAGCTTCGACATTGACATTAGGGGACAGATTTGTCTGTTTAGGGTCAATTTTTGAGACAACACCGTCACCGAGTTCTCTGCATGTAAACATTGCTCGTACTGTAGCTTCTTAAGACTAACAGATTTGCATTTGTCTATATTTTTTTTTTTGTTGTTGATAGGTTTATCTCCGAGCATAGTTTTGTGGTGTTTTAAAACTTATGAATGGTTCGCTCTGTCTGTGTTAGTTCGAAAAATAGAAAATAAAAAAAGGAAAAAAAGTTTTGTTTTTGGTTTTTGCTTCGTTTGTGACACGTGTTCTCATATGCGTGAATGAGTGTCCTGTAAATTTCACGTAGCTGTGTAAACATTGAGATGTATGTGTAGTCCTATGGGTATCAAAATATATATATGATTGTGTAGACATTCGAGTGTATGCGTAATTACTCAATAGTACTATCCCAAATAGTACCTATAGTTTGTTCCATTTCTATTTTATAATTTGAAAAGTTTCCAGCGCTGACTTCGTGTGTGTGTCTCACACATGTTTCACTGAGACATCGTGCATAGGAGAAACTGTGTTTTGTATTTCAGTAAAATTTCGTTTCTTTTTTTTATTATTTTCGTTAAAAGATTGCTTCCTTCAAGTCTTCCACAGGTTCTTTCATCTAATTCCATGGATGTTATTGGATTAGATTTGTTTTTGAATGGAGAGCCCGGTGTAGCACGTCCATGTCTTATTATTATTATTATTATTATTATTATTATTAAGCAATAAGAAGGGTGTGCTGCCATTTATAATACAGATCCATTCTATTTATTGAATGATGGAATTGAACAATATTTCAACAAATTGTCTGCCTTCCTCGAGTTCAAAATATAAAATGAAAAAAAAAAAACGCATCAGTACAGTAATTCAAAATATGAACGGGAATATCCTGCGTTCCTTTTTTTTTTAGATAAAATGACATCAGACGAAATGAAATCTCGGGCCGGGACGGGAGCACGCTACTCGAATCCAAGCAGATGTGTGCGGAATTTCAGCACTTTGCCGAACGGTACGGAGTGCGCGGTGAGTCGGAGACAGGGTTGGTTTTCACCTCTTACGTCGATGGTATGCCACGCCTTTCGAGCAGGGATACGGAGTTCTGCGAAATGCCGATAGCAGTCGAGGACATACTGGATACGATGACTAGCAGTACAAAGGAGAATTCTCTGGGGCTGAATGGTCCTCTCTTTGAGCTTTATCTTCATATGCCAGACTTTTTCGGGGATCTCTTGGTAGATGTCTATCATAACTGGCAGCAGAATAGAAGGATTCCTAGTGCTATGAGCTGTGATGGTGGTGATGAGAAAAGACTCGAACAAGAGGGATCAAGTCGATAATTTTAAGCCCGTAACTTTGCTAAACGCAGATTGCATGATTTTTGCCAAGGTGTTAGCCAAGAGGTTGGCGCTTGTCGTCGATAAACTGGTCGGTGACGCGCAGACATGAACTATCCCAAACAGATCTATCGACAACCTCCACTTCACACGCTACGTCATAGAAAAGGTCGTTAAGGAACCTGGCATAGATGGGCTCTGAGGAATTTTGATCAATCAAAAGCTTTTGATAGTGTAGATCACTAATACTTGGAGGTTGTCCTCACAGCGGTCGGTTTCGGCCTCGTTTACAGAGGCTGGATCGCTGCAGTATACAGTGACATAGGCTCGGTATCACAGTAAATGGCCACCTAACGGAATCGTTTACCATCGCATGTTCGGTCCATTTAGGATGCCAACTCTCGCTCTTTCTGCATGTGCTGGCTCTTGACTAAGGAAATTGAATGTTTCGAGGGACATCTCGTGTGACCTAGGGTGCAGAATGTTTGTGTCGGCTTATGCAGGCTACGTCACCGTAACAGTGTTGGACATCTGGGAAATAGAGGTGATCAGTACTACCTTAAGGGAGTACGAAGTGGTAACAGGAGCAAATATTAACCAGAAGAAGTCGGTGGGCTTGCAACTCGGCATCTGAAGAGGTAGGTCCATGTCGAGAGATAACTTTGAAAGGCGCTGGACGGAAGGACCGGTTAAATCAATCGGGGTCTGGTTTGGTCCGGACCTCCAGATGGACAAGAATTGGGTAGAGGTAGCGAGCAGGGTGGCCACTCTTGCCCAGAAATGGGCAGAGAGGAAACTACCCTTGAAGGGTCGGGTGGAGGTGATGGAGGTGGGGACTGCGTACATCATTTCTGTCATTTACTACCACTGCCTTATCCCGCTGCGTGGCTGATCAAGCTGGAGTACTTGGTCATCCAAATTCTGTGTTCCGCTTGTCAGATGGCCCAGATGTTCCGCTGTCAGTAGCCGCTGAGTGGAGGACTGGGAATGCTGTAGTTAATGACACGCAGACATGCGCTAAGACCGCGACATCTTCAGCGCTTCCTAAACGGTGAGCAGCTGTGATCACCACTTACCAGACAGGATTTTCCGCAGCTCGTCTCACAGAGCTACAGTCCTAAATTAAGCGTAGACCGAGAAAGGGCGCTTTGCACCTGGGGTGTCGACAAGCGCTCACAGCCCTCTACCAGTAGGGTAATCTGGTCGGTAGAAGTTCTGCATTGGAGTTCTATAGGTGATAAGTGACGGGAAAGAGCTCAGAGTTTCTTCGGGAAACTCTGGACGTCGGAAGGGATCAATTAGCTGGTATTTTCTGGAGGACTTTCGAGCCGGGTCCTGTGAATAATTCCCAGAAATCCCTGGCCTGGAAGTGTTACTGAGGTGTTCTACAGGCACGGAAGCGTCGTGAGACGGACCTGTCCGAGATGTGCGCAGGCCAATGAAACCGTTCAGCATGCACTCGTTCAGTATCCGAGCATTTCTCTATACCTCTCAAATTGACTTTCTCATCATTTGGGACTGTAAAGTCAATTACGTGGCATTCTCTATTCCCTTTATCTACTAAATCAGGCCTTCTAACTTCTATTGCTCTTTATGTTCTGAATTCAAATTCCACCAAGGTCGACTTTGCCTTTCATCCTTTCGAGATCGATAAAATAAGTACCAGATGAGTACTGGAGTCAATGTAGTCGACTTACGCCCTCCCCCGAAATTGCTGGCCTTGTGCCAAAATTTGAAACAATTGTTATTATTATTATTATTATTTTCTACTCTATACACTAAGCCCAAAATTTTGGGGGGTGAGGAGAGAGGGCAGTCGATTACATCAACCCAGTACGCAACTGGTACTTAATTTATCGACCCTGAAAGGATGAAAGGCAAAGTCAACATCGACGGAATTTGAACTCAGAACGTAAAGACAGAGGAAATGCCGCTAAACATTACGCCTGCCGTGCTAACGTTTCTGCCAACTCGACGCCGTTATTATTATCATTATCATTATTATTATTATTATTATTATTATGTTTTTTTTTTCTTCTTTCTTCAAATTTTTTCCCATTTCTCGCCGAGTGTTTTCCGTACACCTAGGGCAGAGAAACGTTGCATGCATTCCCAATTTACACACGCAAATTCATAGGTAAAACATGTATTTAAGAAAAAAAAAATCATGAATGGATGTTGTTTTCACAGCGATAATGCTCTTCTTAGTACATGAGTCGTTGCAGTTAGCACGATTTTTTGCACCTCCTGTAGAGATGGTAAGCCTGGTATCATTTTCAAATAGATTTGAGTACCTTTTTTTATCATTCCTAGAGATCCT
>NC_068987.1:46447162-46452207 GCF_001194135.2 Octopus bimaculoides
CGTCTGCATCCTTTTTGTTCAGTGGGAAAGAGGTTATTCTCTTCCATAAACGAATATGTTTTCTCCACTAGAATAGATGTCAAAATCTTATAGGTAGTAGACAAACATGTTATAGGCCGGTAGTTTTTTGGATCTTTGGTTTCGTTATTTTTCGGGAGGAGGTAAGTAATATCATTTGCCATCCAATGGGGAGTTTTTTCTGGGTCTTTCATAATACTATTAAATAGTATTACTAAGATTTTGTGTGCGGACGAGAGTGATGAGAGTCAGAAATTTGGTACTCTATCAGTACCAGGGGATTTCCACTTATGATTTCCACTTATTATTATTATTATTATTATTATTATTATCATCATTATTATTATTATTATTATTATTATTATTATTATTATTATTATTATTATTATTATTATTATTATTATTATTATTATTCATAGACACTGAACAGATTAGACTGCTGGAAAAGAAAAGCCTAACAACAAGTAGCCTTAGATGCCAAGAGCCCTTTTAAGTTTCCTAGCTGTTGCTAATAACATTGTTTTCTGTAGCTGTACTAAACTGGGTATTATGCCTATTTCATCTATCCTTCTGTTCAAATCTTTAAGGGTAGTTTCCAACATCCGTTTTCTATCGCCCCTTGTTTTAGGTCCACTTTCTAAGTCGCAATGTATCCCTATCCTGTTTTCTTTGCTGGTCCACTTCCCCCTCCTTGGTCTATTATCTGCTGATGTTGTATTAGGATGACAACTGTATTATTATTGTTGTTGTTATTGTTGTTGTTGTTGTTGTTGTTGTTGATGTTGTCGTCGTCGTTGTTATCATTATTATTCGTGAGCCGTGTTTTCTTCTCCACATCAACTTGGCTCTAGCGTGTATTAGCAAAACATGTTACTCATGGTGCAAGACAGCTTAGTTCAGTGGACAGAACGTGTTGATGCAGTTCGTGCACTTGATGATGGCTGTCAGGGCAGAGATGTGGAAAATATACATTAAATTTCTGAGATTCATTGAGCAATTCAAAGAATTTGCAACATTGGAGTTGAATTTTTGCATCAGATGCTAGTCATACGTGATCGAAATTTTGTAGTCAATACTATTGTTAACTTGGTGCAATCGCTATGAGACACAGTGCAGAATAAAGGAAACCAGTTTGATACATGTTGGGAAAATAGTTTCAAGAAAGTTGACTATATTGATTGTAGAGGAGAAGAAAGAGCCGAGTTAAGGAAAAGAACAGGAAATACGTTGCTAGAGTTGCACCTGAGGCTGTTCTGATATCAAGTAAAAAAAATTCAAAGTAGCTACTTAATCACCTAGGATAATTTGCATACTGAAATCAATCATTCTTTGGAAGCAGATAAGTCGGTTAACAACTTTTGAATTTTAGAGAAGCTCGAAAGTCTGACAATGAGTGAAGCTGAAGAGACAGCAAAAACTTTTATCGAGAATTATTCAGATTTTGTTAATTTTCTCAAACAAAATCATAATTGGAAACAGGTGAGTTAAGTGAAAATGGGTAAAGGACACCGTAACGTATCTAGTTCTTATTCGTCTTGAATTCAGACATTTCGAGATGTGTAGATTTTTCAGATATTTATTTGAAAATAATGGCTGAAAATTGTGCAGGAGAATGAAGTTTTACCAAAGGGAGTGTTGTCAAAGATTATTTGACAATGATAGGTTTTAAGAGTGACAATCTTTGTCGGTCAACTTCGATATGACTACTGATAAATTTAACGGCAAAGGATGTTCGCACAGAGATCAATATAAAATTAAGTATTTGCTTAATGCCGTGGCCTAAATATGCATTCACAGATGTGATATGTGAACTGTAGTGTAACTATTTTGTAGTTAGACCTTTTAATAAAGAAATTCTTTTTTTTCTTTTTTTGAAAATAATATTTTTCCATAATGTAATTTTGTCATATTTGATAAGAGTGGAGATCCATTTGTTCGGTATAGCATCCGGCCAATGAGTACTGGTGATGGTGGTGCTGGTAGGACATAGACTAATATTTTTTTTAAATTCTCACGTAAGAACTTTGCCCTAACATGGAGGGAACTCGTCAGGTTTCTTCGAGAATATCCTGATCGTTAGTGTTAGTGGATGCAATCAGGTATGGTGGGAAAGCAATCATTAGATGTAAAAGACTCACTAACCAGATTTTGCAAGTATGAACTTGGATAAACTGCATTGTGTCATTCCTGCCGTATTAGAGTTTTTGTCAGATTAGCGAATAGAGGCACTGCAAGATGTTTACTTAGATTTGAAGATTGTGATCCGATTCTGGGAAGATATGCGCAGTTTTCAGCGATATTTCCCTATTGTTAAGACAGTAGATGGTGTACTTGAAGACTCTCTCGAGTCTAGCGTAACTTTCACCAGGAGAGGAGAACTGCTGGGAAAAGTGGATAACACAGCAACAAAAAGATGGCAGAAGCGGGAGGTTGTGCTAGAGGCAAATCGCGGGGTTTGGGTACTCTGCTTTACGAAGGTTGTGAGTACATGCTAGATTTTTTTCGCTACTCTCTTGGCAGTAGTAGTAGTAGTAGTAGTAGTAGTAGTAGTTGTTGTTGTTGTTGTTGTTGTTGTAACAGCAGCAGCATCAGAAGTTGTTGGCCAGTTATGTCTATGAATTATAACACTATAAAGCCAGTCAAAATCAAAGTACCATTTCCAAGACAGCGTAGAGTAGTGGTGGTGGTGATAGTAGTAGTAGTAGTAGTAGTAGTAGTAGTAGTAGTAGCAGCAGCAGCAGCAGCACTAGTAGTAGTAGTAGTAGTAGTAGTAGTAGTAGCAGCAGCAGCAACAGTTGTAGCGCCATTTCTTATCTACATCTCTTTTACGACTGCAATTAATAAACATAAACACGACTGCGTCTAGAGACACGTGCATCACACCACCACCACCTTCACTACTACTACTACTACTACTACTACTACTACTACTACAAAGCTCATTTGGAAATGTCAGAAATAATTAAAGATGCATGGCGGATACGTTGTCATGTTTTGTTGATCCCGGATTTTCATTCTGTCTACGTTCACCTTTCATGCCGTTTACAACCTTCTCACCACCTGACGCTCTTCACTCCGCACAACTCATCATACCTGTTACTGTGACTTTATATTCTCTGCAGCAGCCAACAATATTGCAGAAATATGACATATACACGCGCACACACACACACACCTACACAACACATGCACAACTGTGCGTGTATGTATGCATATGTCTTTGCGGATGTGTATCTCTGTGTGCGTGTGTATGTGTGTGTGTACGTGTGTAAACGTGAATGAACATATCTGGCGGACTTTATCTCAATCGACACTTTGGTAACATAGCTGCTTACTTTACAAGAAAAAGCAGAGAGCAATACGATAGTCACAAGATTACAATCTACAAAAGAAAAAGATTCATGAGGAAAAATAAAGTATCATTGAAAAACCATCAAACATTATAAAAATACAAATGTAAACCGATTATTGTTGTTGTTGTTGTTATTATCATTATTAGTATTATTATTAGTATTATTATGATGAACATCATCATCATCACCGCCATCTTTACTACTACTCTTACTGCTGCTGCCGCTAGTAGTAGTAGTAGTAGTAGTAGTAGTAGTAGTAGTAGTAGTAGTAGTAGTAGTAGTAGTAGTAGTAGTAGTACGTGCTCTGAATTCGTTTATTTATCACCTTTTGGTTTTAGTCGTGTATAAATATATTGGGTTGTCCGGAAAGTTCGTGCCGATTTTTAAAGGAAAGAAAAAAGTCAATAAATAGTCGCCATTACATTTTTAATCAACCAATATGAACCATTTTGTTGCACAATGCGTTTCCATCTTTCCTTTAACTTGAAAATACCCTCTTCCCAGAATTGAGGTGGTTTCATGGCAAATAAGTCGCAAGGTAAGCTACAATACATCGGCACGAACTTTCCGGAAAACCCAATACAAATACATATATCGATGGATAGATAGATAGATAGATAGATAGATACATTTCTTTTATTAGCCACACAGGGCTCAACGAAGATGGGACAAATACAATGTAGAGCTTTTCTTTTTGGGAGGGGGAAGGAAAAAAAAGGGGGGGGTCGATCAAAAGGGACCGTAGGAAGGAAAAGGGGGTAGTTCGATCAAAAGGGATCAAAAAAAAAGGGCGACCAATAGGGATCAGATAGATAGATAGGTAGGTAGGTAGGTACGTAGGTACGTAGGTAAGTAGGTAGATAGGTAGGCAAGTAGATAGATAGATAGATAGATAGATAGATAGATAGATAGATAGATAGATAGATAGATAGATAGATAGATGGATGGATAGGTAGGTAGGTAGGTAGATAGATAGATAGACAAATAGATAGATATGTATGTTTATATATATATGTATGCATGCATATATCATAGAAACACATGTATACATGTATGTATGTATGTATGTATGTATGAATGTATGTAGGACACAATGATAATCTAAAGGACTAATAATCATTACAAAAATACAGCAGATTATTTTCTCATTCTTCGTATTAAAAATCTCTGAAGCAAGCAAGATCAGATTGGCTGATGTCATTAGGGAATCTTCTTTCAGCCGTGACTTGACTAAATCTTTTTCTAAAGATTGTCGCCATTTTATTTTTTTTAATTTTGTCGTTTTTGCAAATGAGAAACAAAACAAACTTAAATCAATAACACGAAAAATGGAAAAACATATAACGAGAAATATAAGATGAAATAATGAGTTTCTTATTATATATTCCCTTCCGGGTCTACTGAAGTTCAACGCAAAGTGTATATACTGCTGTTGTTAGTGACGTCCATTGTTACATCTGTAATGAAGTATAAAGATTTGATCATGTTTTTCGTATTAACGTTTGTCACGATGAATAATCATTCAAATTTTCAAGTGAATATTTTTCTACACAGGGAGTATATATGAGTATATTGTATGTACGTAACTATATCTTTATGTAGTAATCTATATATATATCTACCTATCTACCTACCTACTTCTCTCTCTCTCTCTCTCTCTCTCTCTCTCTCTCT
>NC_068987.1:46453123-46453495 GCF_001194135.2 Octopus bimaculoides
TATATATATATATATTGGCTCATCCCATAAATAATGCGTTTTTTTATACTCCTTTTACTTTTCAAAGTTAAGATAAACAAAGTTCTTTTTGAATCTAAGATATACTCTCCTTCATTTTCTACAATGCACTGCCAACCTATCTAGTAGACTTGCAAAGCCCCTCTTTCATAATTCACTTATCCGTGATGAACAATATTCCCCCAGTACTGTTCTGACCTCGTCTACAAAATTCATATTTTTTCCGTCCAAACGATTTTGAAGACTGTGGAATAAATGATAATCAGATGGGGTAATGTCCGGTGAATATGGTGGGTAGGACATCGTTTCCCATTCAAACTGTTCCAGCCTTTGGAATGTCATCCTCGTTGTATG
>NC_068987.1:46453505-46458464 GCF_001194135.2 Octopus bimaculoides
TCCTAGCTTCTCTGATAGTCCCTCAACAGTTACAATGGTATTTTGTTCCAATAGGGTTTACAGGATATCCTCGTTGAGCTTTACAGATCTTCCAGGATGAGGCTCATCTTCTAGGGTATAGTTTCCAGCTCGGAATTTCTGGAACCACCGTTGACACTGGCTTACACTTATTATCCGATCCTCATATTTCATACTCCTCGCACTTTCCATTGCGTTGTTGCCTTTATTGAACTCATAAAGCAAAATATGCTGAATATGATCTTTTGTCACTTCAAATATAGCTTTGAAAAAATAACTGTTAAAATCGAACTGCACTCTTCTTAAACTTGCACTAAGAATAAGGTGATTTTTTTTTGTTTCCCACAAGGGGACAGCATAGAAGAAGACAACACAATCTGATTTGGAGTCAGATGAACAAATGGTTATAAACATAAATATGAGATTAAAAATTCACAAAATATGAAAATATAAAGAAATCGAATGATAGGACAGACCGGAAGACATTACGGATGGAGTGGGGCGGGTTTAATTCGGATCCCACGAACCCCACCTCACCACTGATACCTGGGATAGTCCTGAGTCACATTCATGAGGTTACATTCACATGCAACATCCGTGCTACATTCTTCCATCGAATTTCGAACATTTTCCCGGTCAGGCATTTTCTCTCTAGCCCTATTTTATTTTTAAGGTGAAAGGTGAAATAATTCCCCAATTCAGGGCCAGAGATGAAGGTGCCTGACTTTAACCCTTTCGGCCTCGTCTTCCAAATCACCTCTCTCGCAATTGCTACTACAATGAGAAAACAATTCTTACCTTCTTTCGATAGGAAATCAGGCGGGTAAATTTTTACTATAGACTCAGTCGAGAGCTCAACTCTTCTTGCACTTGACAACAGTTGTTCAGCTTAAACCCACACCTCTGACACTTCCAAACACTGAACAATAGCGTTTCACTATCTCGCTCACATCTTGGACAGATCGAAGGGCAGTGGCCACCATGCCTTGTGAGCTTGTCCCGAACAGGTAAAGCTCCTGGGTAACACTGCCAATCCAGAAACTTCTGAAAGTTGTCCAGGGTCATTGACCCGAATGTACGTCGGAACAAACTGGCCAGCTGATTATCGTCGAGACCTGGGGTTTCCCCTAAGGTATCGTCACATTCCGCCTCTACAAGCTCTCTATAAAATAATGCAGTGGAATCTCCACTGCAGGCATTGCCCGAGTGATGGAATAGCAGTAGAGCCTTGCGACACTCCGTAAACCATGTACCCAACTTTGATCTTCGATGGAACCAGGTTTCCCGTCCACCGAAACTAGTGAACTTAGGAAACATCTGTTTCGCTAGCGGAGGCCACACCCGTTCACCATCCAAGTATAGTCACCACCAAGACCAGATCTTGACGATGTGGGTCACCCCGCTTTATGCCTCGGCCTAATTCTTCTCTATTTAGAGGTCTGGTCCGAACCAAACTCCTAGCAATTTAATCGGACCCTCCGTCCAACGTCCCATGATGCTATCAGGTCTCGACTTGCCTCTCCAGGTGTCGAGTTGCAAGGTAACTGACTTTTCACGATTAACCTTTGCTCCTGCCACCATCTCGTAAACCTTAATGACCTTGCCTCCCCTCTGTAGATTATCTATTTCGGTTACGATGATGGTGATGTCATCCGCATAAGCTGAAACCGACTTTCTTCATCCCGCTCAATTTTCGCAGTAATGGCTCAAGAGCCATGGCTATCTCTCGATTTTATCGAGAAAAAGCATAACTTGACACCACTGCCAATGCAGCACAAAACAATTCAAATAACAATACTTCAATGCCTACAAGGGGCCAACATAGATGGGACAACACAAAGACATGTGGGGACATATAACATAAAACTTAAAATAAAATTACAAATAAAATTATAAAAATGATAATATGAAATGAAAAGGAAATGAAAAATGGAAATGAGCTGCTTGCCCCACCACAAGCAGTATCACTTACTCCTTTGGAATCCTTTCTTCACGTCGTTTCCATATTTTCCCAACAGAACCTCACATTCAATATTGTCCGGTACTTTTTTTTTTAATGTCCCCGTGTATTCTCCACATTCTTGCATCTTTTTGTATTTTTCTGATTTTCCTCCATTTGTGCTTCTGAGATCAGAACACACACATGCCACCCGAGTGTTTCATGATATTTTTCAGTGTTCACAAATCTAGCTGTTTTCCAGCTTGTTACTTTTTGAATTAGTTCCGTGCTTTCTTTGTTTATCGATATATAAACGTAATTCACTTCGTGGGGAATTGGACGCTTTGTTCTTTGTTGTGCATGTGTTTCTTTTTTATTTTTTGCTAGTGTAGGAGGGGGAAAGGTGGGTTCGGTGTCTGTAGGGAGGAGGTGGGTCGCAGAGGGTATGGGTGGGGTGGGTAAGGCTTGGGGTTCCACAATATACTGTTCCTTTTTCTCTTCCTTTTCCTTCAGCAAGCTTCCATTCGTCTTCTCTTTCTTTCTTTTTTCTTTTTCCACTTCTTGCTTCTTTTCCAGTATCCTTTCTTCTGTCTGCTTCTGCTGAGGGTAGTGTGCTCTAATGTGACCTTTATGACCACATTTGAAATAGCGTGGAGTCCTGCTCTCCACCCACACTTTCAGCCCCAGGTCTTCTGTCAATACCGTCTCTGCAAAATTTTCTAGTGTCTCCCCGTCTGCCTGTACGATTAGTTCCAACGTTTGGCCTCTCCAAACCGAACTATCCGTTTTTGTGGCTTGGAAGAGGTTACTTCTTCTCCACTTCCCAGGAGAACAGCTGTCACGACCCAAGCCACATCAATTTCCGGTGGAATTCCCTCCACCTTTATCTTTGACGTCCATTTTCCCATATAAGTTGGTAGAAAGACCACCTTATCCGTCTGTATTGTTTTTACCGCGTTTTCAATTGCTTTTTCTTGTTCTGTAGTAGACTATGATAGTTCCGTATTTATTCTCTCTGGCCAGGTACGTAATGTCTGGCCAGACTGAACATAATGCCTTCACTAAAATTCCTTCTTCCATGTGTTCGATTTTTCTTTTCTGTACCGAGTAGACTTTGTATATCACGGTTTTTCTATTAATTTCTTCTATTTTCTTCTGGGGTGGTGACAGCCTAACGTCACCACCCATTTTGCATGCCATTTTTTACGTCTCTTTTGGTATTTGCTAGGTTCACCTCTTTCTTCTTTACTTCTGCCGCTTCAGCGAAGCCTTTCTGTGTCAGTAGTTCATCCATCTTTTCGATTGCGATAACCATTTCCTCCTCCGCAGAGGACAATTCGGAACCACTAAGGTCCGAATAAAAATAACTTTTAACCATAACCATCTCTCGATTTTATCGAGAGAAAGCACAACTTGAAACCACAACAATAATTCAAATAACAGCAACTTCAACCAATAATCAAACTTCAACTAAACTTTAACTCACCAGACGACAAACTTGCACTAAGAATAAGGACTACCTGCTTTTATAGCAAGTTGATGCAGGTAGTTTATCCCGTCCCTCTCCAACTTTTAGTTCATGCAATTGAAAAAACCCAATATATACGTCGCTAAAGTGACTGAGGGCACTAGTCAGCACCAATTGTGACCTCATTCACTTTAGTGACGTATATATTTTTGCCTTTCGGTTGTAAAATTGCGAAAGAAATTAACGAAGGAAAATGCACACAGTTTTAATATAATTTTTAATATATCAACCGGTTTCGCTTTCGCTATTCATGACATTAAGATTTAATTATTTAGATACGTATTTTCTCAAGAAGAGACTTTTTGGTCCATGTGTGTGATATTTTTGAGTGAATGATACAATGGTTGTACCTTCTTGAGAAAATATGTATCTAAATAATTAAATCTTAATGTCACGAATAGCGAAAGTGAAATTTGTCGATATATTAAAAATCATATTAAAACTATGTAAAGTGTGTGCATTTTCCTTCTTTAATTTTTTATATATATCACAACTCACCACGTGGGGATAATCGAAATTCCTCCTTTTCTGTTACTAGGAACTCCATCATAGAGTAACTCCTTCATAGAGGGGCTCCTTCATAGAGTATATAGACACATTGGCTACTTGTTTCTCTGAAGACTGTCAGAATGATGTGGATGCTTCTGATGAGAACCCAATAAGGTTCGAACATCGATTAAGGTTATTCATCATTTTTTCAGTCTGCAGAGAAATGGTTAAAATTTGCTCTGTTTATAATTATACCACTTGTTTATAATTATACCATATATTACATATTTATTATATCATACCTTGATACTGTGTGGACTAAGATCCCCGATGATCTTAGTCCCGCTGGTATTTATAGAGTGTTAAACACTTTCGGTAGGCATATTAGGAACTCCTTCATAAAGTAACTGCTGAATTTGTTGAGTATATAAACAGATTGGCTGATTGTTTCTCTGGAGACTGTCAGAATGATGTGGACGCCTCTGATGAGAACCCAGTATAGTTCGAAAACCGATGAAGGTTGTTCATCACTTTTTTAGTCTGCAGAGAAATGGCTAAAATTTGCCCTGTTTATAATTATACCATATGTTACATATATATAGCTCAAATTTACAGAGAAAAAGAAATACTAAGAAAAGTGTAGGAACAGCAAGCAGGTGTATTAGTTCAATGCTCAGGGAAAATGGAAAAACGTTTCACGTTTCGAGTCTACGCTCTTCGATAAAGAGGAAAAAGGAAAAGAGAATGAAAAAGAAAGGAAGAGAGAAAAACTGTGTAGAGTTCAACGTTGCTCCCCCCTATTCCTCCCCCTTCATCGAGCCCACCCTTGCCCGCACCTCCCGCCTCATCATCCGTGCCACCATCCGTTCCACCCGTTCCCTCCTCCACTCCGTTGACCACCAACTCTCCCAAGCTTACCTCCTCCTCTCATCCCTCTGCCCTCAACCCTTCACCCAACCTATCCTCCGCTTCCTCCTCAATCTCA
>NC_068987.1:46466617-46468597 GCF_001194135.2 Octopus bimaculoides
TATATATATATAATTTATATAAATGTCACGTGAACGATAATATTTTAAAACCAAAAGAGCTTAATATTCAATTTTATATGTGTGTGTGTGTGTGTGTGTGTGTGTGTGTGTGTCGGTGC
This sequence comes from Octopus bimaculoides, assembly GCF_001194135.2. Taxonomy (NCBI): domain Eukaryota; kingdom Metazoa; phylum Mollusca; class Cephalopoda; order Octopoda; family Octopodidae; genus Octopus; species Octopus bimaculoides. Next base: position 46,466,737 of record NC_068987.1, read on the forward strand.
TTGATAAAATAAATAAAATTTACGTTAAAAATTTGCAGTTTTAGTTTGATTAAAATACCAGTGACAGATCAAAACCCTTTACTACAGTACACCTAAATTTAGCGTCTTTGACTGTCACTCATTCCCACTAATACAATACATAGAAGTTAACACCTACAAAGTTAAAAACATGTGTATTACTATTGTAGCTTACATTAGAAGCAACCAAATTAATCTAATATCAGCGCAAGACATGTTGATTAAGTTTACATCAAGCGCTATTTGTAACTATATGTAGTGCGTCTTTGACTTTCCTAAGTTTGTTCCGTCGTTTTATATACATTCCAATATTTGATGGAAAACCACAGTAGAATTTTCGGTAAAATCAAATAAGAGATACATATAGTGCTTCCCGAAAGTCCAATCCGTAAGTCTATCTGTAACAGCATTTATTAAAAAGTAAATAATGTTAACCGAAAATTATAGGAACTTCATAAAATGTTATATGAAATGAACATAACACTTCCTAAAGCCTCAATCACTATGTCTAGCTCTAACATCATTTAATATGGCTGGCTTTAGTAAAAATTGATTTATGTTTACCTAAAACTGTAGTAGTAAATGTACATGTGTCAGTGGTACAGGAGATTTAGTTGATTTTTTTGCCATTAATTTAATAATAAAGTCTCTTAGCTTAACAGAAACTGATATCCAATGATTATTCGAGGTCAAACTGATCGAAATATACTGTAGATGTAATTATTTATTAAGAAACGTTCAGCCACTAACGATAAAGTTAGTGGTCCGAGAGAATATAATTGTATTAACAATAATTCAATACACTTAATAAACGGCATTAATATATTGTATGGTTGAATACCTATACGTATTTATATGTGTGTATATATACATATCTATATATATTTATATGTATATGTGTGTTTAGGGACACCTGAACATGTAAAATATATTACACATTTGCAGTAAGACAGGATTTTAGATAAAAATCACAAATAATTGTGACATTTCTTTTATCTATATCTTTTATCTTTTGCTTCTTTAAATCATTAGACTGCGGATATACTGGGACACTGCCTTGAATTTTTAGTTGAGTGAATCGATCCCAGCACTTATTTTTCAAGACTGGTACTTATTCTATCGATGTATTTTGCCGAACTTCTAAGATATGGGGACGTAAACACAACACCAGTTGTCAAGCGGTGATGAGGGGCAAACACAGACACAAAGACACACACACACATAGACAGATATATATACATATATATACGACGGGTTTCTTTCAGTCTCCGTCAGCCAAATCCACTCACAAGGCTTTCGTCGGCCCGAGGCTATAGTAGAAGACACTTGCCCAAGGTGCCCCGCAGGTATATTTGGTATAACTGATTCAAAATAATCTTTGTCATTGTTTTCCACGCTACCTGAAATGCGACATGTGTTGGGGTGATTTAAAGTTCAAGTACTGATGTATATCTGAGTCTTTATAATGTATATATATATATATATAATAATAATTTTCCCAGAGGATGTAGCAACCGTTACCAATATAGCATAAGAACTTACCTTAGGAGATCATTAACTAGATTCCTTAAGGGTCGTTCTCACAGTTTATATTTATATTATAAGGTTATTAAACTTTTAAATTTTCATATTCAAAAGAGACAGAGACTTCAAATTCGATATATCGATTTATTCACCACTCTATGTTAACATTTCTGTGCCAAACTTATCCAGTGACTGGTCCATTGGATTTAGACATTTGGCACTTCTTCAGGAGTGGTTACCTTTCGAACAAAACACGAAAAAACACATACATAACTATTATTAGGTCTTTAGGATCTCGTTAGCTTTCGTCTTTGTTATT
>NC_068987.1:46469062-46472822 GCF_001194135.2 Octopus bimaculoides
TGTGTGTGTGTGTGTGTGTGTGTGTGTATACACACACAGACGCGCGCGTGCACACACACACACACACACATATATATATACTCGGAAAATTTGTTCTATGGTTGATGATAGAGTTACTAAGGAAAAACTACTCACAAAACGTAAGGGCTGTCTACTCAGACAAAAATATCCACTCTTACTTATAAAAAATGGTATACAACGTGCGTAACAAATACCTATAGGACAACTTAGAGCAACCCAAGAAAGAGGAACACAAGTCGAGAATTCTATACGTTTTCTAGTGAGTCACATTCCGTGCCATTAGAATATTTTTAATGTTGCTAAATCAAACTTGTTTACCATCAGACCAAGTAACGAATTAAAATATTAATCACCTATCGTACACTTGTTCCAAGTAAACGGCAGCCAAAACCTTCAAGAAATTGTTGATAAAAGCAAAGTTTGATCTGAACAACAATAGTAAAACATGCATGGTATTCAAATGCAATGACAATCGGTGCGGTAAATATCAGTTAATATATACTTGTCAACATACCACCACAAAAGCCGGATAAAAATATTTCCAAATGCTAGTATGTACTGCAAAAGTAGAAATTTCATCTACAGCATCAAATACCCGAATTGTGAAAAAATATATATTGGTTAGACAGGAAACAAGTTCGGGAGAGTAATCACTAGATCCCATTAAGCAATCATTTATAAACACGCAATAAGAAAATGTTTTTCTTATTCCCATTTTACACTGAGAAACTTAAACCCATTCTGAATGGAAAATGATATGAAGAAAAATGCGAGTATTGATATAAATTTAATTTTGCTCAAAAATGATATTGGCAGTATTACGAAAGTATAAATAGACCGAATTTGCACTTAATTTCATTAAAAAACATTGTCAAATATTGTCAGACAGGCTATGGTCTGTAGCATTAGATGTTTTTCAAAACCTGAATGTAGCTGAACACTCTGTCAGGGTCTCTGATTTGTTAACATTTTTCTATTAGTAAGGGCAGTCAATGTCAACTGTGTTACTGTGTTCAGCTGCTGGAGTCTATCGAAGGCATTTAAAAGAAAAAAAATCACTCATTTCACTACAGTTACCAATTTACCTGTAAACTCTTATAAAACATGAAAGTATTGTAATATGTAATATTGTAAAAGTGTAAATGTACAAAAAAAATAAAATGTAAAAATCGGAATTTAATTGGCTTACAATTATGTGTGCATGTGTAAATGCATGTACGTATGCGTTAAGTATACATAGCTGTGTGTATGCATTTATGTATATAAGTATATTTATATCTATCTATCCAAACATATTGATGTGTCTCGCAATAATTTGAATAATGGGAGCCAGTAAATGATAATCTCCGTTCGTATACCGACGAGCAAAAATCAGTGGATATTAGAAGAGAGTGTCCATTTCATTTTATCAGCATTCTTATTTAGTACAATGTCCTGTATGTATGTATGTATGTATGTATGTATGTATGTATGTATGTATGTATGTATGTATGTATGCATGCATGTATGTATGTATGTATGTATGTATGTATGTATGTATGTATGTATACGTGTTTGTAATATGTTAGCCCGCGTACACAAACGCTCATACTGGAAAATATATTTAGAGAGAACTATAAGTGATTTTGAAATGACAACCCTTATTCCGCTCAATTGTCATAACGATACATAATACATAGGAAGATAATTCTTTATTTCATCATCAAAGGACGTCTTTCTGGTTTCAACACAAACTTCAACAGTGACCATCTCTTTTTATTGGGCAATGCTACTTGTCTAGTCCTACCTAATACAATGTGTCCGCACAATTCTTGAAGAGGACAATTAATAATTTGACTGGTGTGGTTTGGCTGTCCTTTTAGGCAGGTCGAACGATCACGTTCAAACTCTCTCAGTAACTCACACGTCATTAAGCATTCATAACTGCTAGCATGATTGATTTCATTTATAATCTATCGATTTATATCGGACATGCTACTATAGAAATTTTAGAAAATGTTCATGTCTGCTGATGATTATCGATTTTTCCTTCCTTCCTTCCTACCTTCCACCTTTCCTTCTGTCCTTTCTTATTTATATATATATTTATTTATTTATCCGAATGGGTAACACTTATGAAGCAAATTCTCTAGAAGAGAAACAAATATCCTCTAAATTATTTGTAATTTGGTATTTAGCTTCAAGATAATTTCTACAAGAACTTGCTGTAATATAATTAACATATTTTTAATTGTTTCCTTAATTCATTAAGGCGTTTTATTTTGTGATAGCTTGAAAACTTAATTTGTATTAATATTGTTTTTATTTTATGATAGTGGATTACACAAATGATTGATCTAGATTCATGGCGAATTATCTTTTTCCCCTTGAGCATTTGTTGAACCACAGTTTAAATACAACGCGGTGATATTTGAATTTTCACAGTAATTTAAAACTCCTAATCGAGCGACTGAGTGCTTTACATAGTCGCCTGGCCGGCAAGAAATCGCAGTCAAACACCCTTCAAATCAAACTTTACCCCCTTACAGAAAGAAATGATACATTCGCCATGGTAGTATTAGATAACCCACAAAAGATGAGATAGTCATACCTAGTAGTCCTGTGATCATACAAGATCCCGACTGATTTAGGGTTAATCCACAATAGAAATTACTAATAATAATAATTCTTCCTTCAAATATATAAATAACCACCATGTTGAAACAGTTTTGCCGTTTTCCTGTCATTAATTCAACGTTTTCAAAATGGTTCTATAAATTATTCGTTATTTCGACGATGGATTGGCACAAAATACAAAATACTGACCTAATCATTACTATTTGTTTTGTTTTGTTTTTTGTACTTGCATTCATATGGATTCACGGTGTTGTGATATCAATCCCGCCATATTCGATTAAGTTTACCATCAAGGTAGAGTCAAGGATTTGAGTGGATATAGGAAATCATCAGTATTATCACTAATTATTATTACTATTGAGTGAGAGAGCAGCGCATGCTATCGAAGTGGCACTAAACTGCAAATATACGAAGCCAAGTATACGCATCATAACTACCCATCTGATAAGGGCACAACAGGCACATGTATCACAACCATATGTCCGTGATATGGTAATCTCATATCGAGATAAACAGCGCATGGACTTACAGGTGGATCCAGTTAGAATTTTCTGCAGGTTGAGTAGCCCACCCTGCTCAAAAAGTTTCTTGGATAAGGGTTGTTTAAGGATGTTGAACGAAACACCCATGTTTCTAGCAGTGAATTATTAAAATCCCAAAGAATTCCTCTCGACACATGGCTATGATGCTCCCCCACTACTTGTGCTTGTGATCAGAGATGCACCTATCGCTAGCCACTGAGAGACATGCTCAGCTGGTTAAGATCAAGCAACTGACAAGAAAATCTGTGGTATTGAGCAGAATATTTGCTGTAGCCCATCCTTTATCCGAAGAAAAAAAACATGTACATGATAACACTTCCAATCAGTCAAGACCAGAAGCCATGAGTGTCCTCTTTGGTAGTGATTGATTGACTCTTTTGAATTTTGGGGAAGCCATAGAAAAGGCTGTTTGCATTTGAAGTTGGTAATGTAGTCTTTTTCTTTTTCTGTTAGGCATTTTCCGTGTTTGAATATTAGAGTTTCAAGATTTATATATATATATATATGGCTCGTTCCCTTGCTCCCGCCCACGCTGCCACACTTGCCCTTACCTCTCCAACACCACCCTCCTCACCAGCACC
>NC_068987.1:46474906-46481527 GCF_001194135.2 Octopus bimaculoides
ATATATATATATATATACATGCATATATACACATATACATACAAATATACACACAAATGCACTTATGCACTTATATAAATACCTATATTATTGCATATGCATATACATAGCAATACACATAGATGCAAATATATATATCCATCCATATGAATATAGAGACTTCCATAGACCTACTTGTACACATACATATATATATATATACACATATACACATAAATACATATCCACATATATAAATACATATAGATACATACAAACACACACACACACACACACACTCACACACATATATATATATATATACATATTCACACACATACCCATAACGAGACATAGACAGCATCAAATAAATACAAACAACATGTAACCATGTATACAAACACATACATCTACATACACAAAAAGACATATTTAGAATAATGTTTTCAATATGGAACACTCTCACGTCTTTCATGAAGCACTTTCTTCTTAGATGTTAATATCTGGTATATTTCATCTATACACAGGTTGCGTCTAGCGTCATTAATTTTATACGATCTAGCATGACTGAGTATTTTCCAATTTATTGTGTATAATTTCTCACTATCCTTCAATTTTCAAATTAGTCTACTGAGACTGAGACTAGTACTTTTAAACCTATCTCTATTCCTAAAGGTGTACTCTCAGACATAAACGAGTTTGGATTAATATTTTTTGAGATATATGGAAATATATTTCGATAGTTGTTGATTACACTCACTTAATTCTTTTGTCCGTTATAATTTCTTATTGTTTTTAATTGTAATTGATATGTAAATGAATAGTTAACGTTCACACTCAAAATATATAGGCATTTGAATTAAATTTCTACAATCCAGCCGTCCTTTGAGGCGGAATTTCGTCTATCTTTAAACACGGCCTGTGAAGAGACTTATATACAAGGGAATTGTTTATATATTAAAAAATGCATATAAGTCGAAACAAATTGTTGACATTTTGATGTTTTAATAATTGTTTATGTTATATTATGTTATATCATATTCATAGTATATTATGTTATAGTATAAATAAATTATTGGATTGTCAATTGTATCTCTCTATTTAATTCTATCTTTGTAATTTGCATTATACCCATATTTATAGGGTATTGAACTGACGTACCAATGAATTGGCTGTTTTACACACACCCCTGAAGAAATTTTTTCCTTAGTTTGTTAATTCATATATATATATATGTATATATGCTATATATGTGAATGTGCATGGCTCAGTGGCTAGAGCGTCCAACGTACGATCGTGAGGTTGTGAGTTCGATTCCCAGACCGGGCTGCATGTTGTGCTTTTGAGCAAGACACTTTATTTCACGTTGCTTCAGTCCACTCAGATGTAGAAATGAGTTGCGACGTCACTGGTGTGTCGGCCTTAATAGTTATAAAGGCCTCTATTATTTCTTTTTTAGAAGAATCTCTATTTTTTATCTAATTTAAAGTTAGTGGCGATGGCACTAGCTTCTTTATTAATGTCATTATAAACTTGCGGTCTAGCCTTAGAGTAATTACTAATAACGTTCTTATGTAGGAGTTGTGAGTATGTGCTGTTTTCTTATCAGAAAAAAGTGCTGTTGTCTTATCAGAAAAAAGTTGTTTTATCAGAAAAAGTGCCGTTTTGGGGGAATCTTTTATGTTTTTAATGTCTTTTTTCAGTTTCTGTTGGAAAGTGTTAAAGGACTTACGAAATTTGGTCTTGTTCATAAGCTTCAGTAGATCTGTTTCGAAGTCTTCTAAGTCTTTGATTTTGGGAGGGAACTTCTTTGATTTAATTTCATGGTGTATGTTCTCTTCCTTGTTGTAATGGAAGGCATTCCATCTCATACGTTTGATAAGATGAGTAATTTTTTCCAATAGATTTTTAGAGTATAGTTCCCTGGATGGTGTAGGTTGTTTATAAATTATCTTTACAATTTCCACAATTTATTGTATTTTGATGTTGATGAATAGATGACAGTCAGTTGGGGGAAAAATCAGGTGATCAACCAGATTAAAACAACGGTCATGCACAGCAGCCATTGAAACAAAGAATATTTTGTACTAGAGCATTGCCCTGATGAGACAAAACCCCTTTCGTCAGTTTTCCTGGACGTTTAGTCTTAATAGAATTTCGTAACTACTTCAGCAAGTTGGCACAGTATTCTCCATTGATGGTGTGGTGGTCCTTTTGAAGATAATAATCACAAAAATCAATAATAACAATAATCTTTTTCATCCCACGAAACTGATGCCGTCACTTTTCCTGCAGATGAAACGACCTTGGCAGGTGAAGAGAGGTGCTTTCACTGCATGAATTGGCTCTTTGTCTTTGGCTCAAAGTGATGAAGCCAACGCTAATTCTGGATTAGGAAACGTTCAAGGAAACCAGCTGGAGCTCTCTCAAACGATGTCAGATTCTCCCGTGGTGTGATCCGCCTGCTGCGTTTTTGATGGGGTATCAGAAGTGACACCCACCGAGCAGAAAGCTTCGTCATGCCAAGTTCATTTTGCAGAATATTCTCAACTCTCTCGCGGGATATAATAGCATTGTCTATTTGATTTATAGTCATCCATGTGGTAAACACTTTAAATTTTTTTCAGTGGTGGAAGTTGTAGGGCGTCCACACCTTGAGTCATTTTCAAGATTATCCCTTACCCTCCTAAGTTCAGAGTGACTGCCTGCAACTTTTCAGCAGCATTTTTCTGAACTATCTAGAGGAAGGGTGGACTAGAGGTGTGGGCTTCGATAACATCCTTGAAACACAGTGAAATCGCAGTTAACTCATACAGAGAATGAGGCGTTCGTGCGAAGATCCCGCTTCAACTACTAAAATATTGATCATAATGAGCAGATCGACAAAAGATATGTAACCGGAACTAAATGATATTCCTACAAACTTGTTGCCTGCCAGACTTGTTCATTTCTCTTTGGTACTTGAAGCGAGTTTGAAGAATTTTTAGCTTTGTGAACAAGGTAGTGGTGGCACTACCTTTAGACATTATAGAGTACAGGGGTCATGACTCTAATGAATGCAAGAATAATGTTTTTGGCCAGAGTGGTCGCGAAGGCATACTCACCACAACCGCAATATATCGGATGTAGATCTGGTTTCGATACGACGATAATCCTTTTGGATCGGTCCAAAGCGTTCGATAGAGTCGACCATCTGATGCCTGTGCTCAACTAGTTTCGGTCCGATATTTAAGGTTGTATCAAGAATTGCATAGTAAAGTGGTATCTGCTCGACTGCAATGGTGGTAAATGATCACAAAACGGAAACGTTTGGTACGGAGCGCTTGTTTCTTTAAGAGTATCCTTTTTATGCCCTTCTGTATTGGTTTTGTATGAAATAGTTTGCCTAAATATATGAAAACCTTGTAGCCGATAAAAGGATTCATTAGAGCGAAAGAGAGAATGCCATGAAGTTCTTTCTTCCAGTTCATTAAGTTCTGGTTTCGATTCCAGCCGAGGTGAATTTTGCCTTGCATCTTTTAGGAATCGATAAAATAAAGTACCAGCCCACCACTTTTATTGCTTTTAACATTAACACAAAACAAGAAATGTTGCGGGAAAACCACAAGCTATTTTGTCCGAATAATTATAAGCTACACTTCCCAGTGATTTTTTTGCTCAGCATCAAGTTAGTAGTCTCGTTGTCATAGAAGCAGTGAGGATGTTGTTGCGGTTTACGGCAATACAAAACATTGTAATTGACTCCACAATTCGTGAATGAGAAGCCTCTTTGAAGTCGACCCACGCAACATACAGAAAAGTCTGCCATCACTTGCGGATTTCATTATCATTGTAATGAGTATATCGTCTTCGGTGCATTTTGAGTATTGCCTGCATTATTTTTGTTTAACAGACAACAGTTTGTTTTACGTCATATGTTTCCATATTTTCTCAGTTAAAATACTTATCAGTAATTTCCATAGCAGACAATCGAGGCTATAATTTTCTATTGCATGTTTTTTTCGTTATGCTGTAGTGGTTAAGAGCGCGGGCTACTAACCCCAAGATTCCGAGTTCGATTCCAGGCAGTGACCTGAATAATAATAATAATAATAATAATAACAATAATAACACCGAAAAATAACTTAGGAATGAGAACCCAGGTTCGAAATTTCCCCAAGATACCTGATGAAGGCTGGAGGGTATATCAGCCGAAACGTGTTAACAACAAACAAGATGAGGACAAATATCCGTCAAATGTAAATAATGTAAATAATGTACATAATTCCTCATCTCTTAAATACAGAAATGTATGTCAGTAATGTTTGCAGTTTAACATTCTCTAATACGGCGTCAAATTTTCATGATATAGCTACGAATTTGTTAATTTATCTCAAATTAATGGCTTTATACCTTCTGAATTAATTAGATTTTTTTAATCACTTCAAAATATTTCCCTTTTCATCTTCTAAATTTTCAGTTATAACAGCTGTTCTCATGGCCATATCATTTGCATAAGTTTTCCATAGAATATGAAGTGTCAACAATTCCATCTCCATCGTTTATATTGTTCGTGCCTCTTCCGTTTCCCTATCAACTTCTTTTCACTTCATCCAATCCATACCGTTTTCAGTTAACCCTTCAACATGCCTGCACGACGTCATCATTCGTTCTTTGATTGACTCCCATCACCTCATCATTGTTTTGTCTTTATAAGATTTCTATTTCAACAAGTGTTAGCCAACTTGTTCTTTAAATCATGCTCTTGGTTCATTAACTTATTTTCTGTCAACTCAAACATAGCATTGTTTTTCCAGTGCGTGAGCGTCCTTCCTCCGGTACTTCTGCCTTCTACACTCTAAGCTTCCGAATGTCATTCCATTAAAACTATATCATCCACACGTAGCAGTTAACTGAAGTCGAGCAGTCATTGAATGACGGTCGGGTAGTGTTTTGCTCTTGCACAGTATAACTGTCAAACGTGTCAATTTCCCCTGCGGTCCCCTCACCATTTATATCGTTATTGTTCAGTAGTTCCTAGTTAAGCATCTTATATCAATTACTCACTTCATGATGCCGCCTCATTCTGAGATCATGGAGCCACTTAAAATGTTTGCCGTAGCTGAAAATTTCAACACCCTCAGTGTTAACGACACACAGAAACACAAATTTAATGAAGAACAATAACTTTGTGGGAAGTGTAACCGTGAAAAGGGATGTTTCCCGGTTAACTCTTTCTCTCCTTTGTCAGTTATCGTATTAATAATTCCTATCTGACAGAAAAGTCAATATGGGTACAAATTAGAAGAAAAATATTATCTGTTTTTCATGGACGAACCAGATATATTTGCAAAGTCAGAAAAAGTGAACAATTCACTTAAGACAGTTACGATGTGAAACTATGAAACTGGAATAGAGTTTAGCGTAGCAAAATGTGCGATTTTAGTTGTGAATAGAAGCAAAAGAGCTAATTTTAAGGGAATAGTTTTATTGGAATAACGGAATTTTAGAACCTGAAAGCAAAGTATGAAACTATCTAGGTATACAGGGTTCGATGACAGAATACATAAGGAAATTAAGGAAAAATTACAACATATTTAAATGGATTAAAGTTTGTACTGGAGTCCAAATTTGATTTAAGAAATTGATACGGGTAGTTGCTGTCGTGCGTTATAGTGCTGGAATAGTGAGTTGGACAAAAGATAAAATAGCTGCATTAGACAGAAATATGAGAAAGACATTAAATGTTAACCATACATGATACGGAATGTTGAAAGGAGAGGACTTGTGTGAAAGGCAAGCAAAATATGTAAACCTTGTATAAACCTAGCAAAAGGCAGATTAACTACTTAAACATGCTCTAATAGAATTGAGACTAACTAGTATTTAACTTGAAGAGTAGAAATGTATAACAAAATAGCATAATTTATGAAAGAAAGAGAGTACTAGAGGAAATGCAGTTACATGGATTGTTCCACAGATACACCAAGAGCGAGAAAACTTATTAACCATCGTAGGCATGGATTTGGAAGGAAGAATTAAAGAGAGAAATAGCAAGTTTGTTAGTTGTAGTTCAAGATCAAACATTGAATACTAATTCAGTGAATGAGAATATTTATTGTACTACTTCAACAAATAATTGCAGCCTGTTAGGGCTGAATGGAAAATATTGATCATAATGCAGCATGTTGTAAAACGGGAGCTCAGAAAACAATTCAAAACGATGGGATGATATCGGGTGTGTCTCAATTTCACTGTAAAAAAAAAAATGGATATAACACTTTAGATGCATGGTATACCTGTGTACCAGAAAAGGATCTAAATGAAATTAGAAGACTTTAGCATCCAGACTGATCGAATAATTGAACACCGCCAAACAGGAATCATTATACACGACATATAGAAAACAATAATAGAATTCCTTGTAATACACATTGTAAATCATTGCAGGCAAGGAAATTTAAAACAAAAAAATATCCCAAATATGTGGACTTGAAAGTAAAGGTATCAAAAATATGAAGATACCTAGTAGAGAAAGTGAAAGTCGTACGAGCTATTATCCAGCAACGATTTTTCGTTTCCCTCCTACACACACACACACACACACACACACACACACACACATACACATACATATATAAACATACACACACACACACAAAT
>NC_068987.1:46481537-46485200 GCF_001194135.2 Octopus bimaculoides
TACACACACACACACAAATACATATATATATATATATATATATATATATATATATTGCGATTTTAAACTCAACCTGTCTGTAAGAGATTTTATATAAGTGTATATAAGCTATCTTTTATGTTTTATCTTTCACTTGTTTCAGTCATTTTGTCTGCGGTCATGCTGGGGCACCGCCTTGGAGGCTTTTAATCAAACAAATCAGCCCCAGCAGTTACTTTTTAAAGCCTAGTACTTATTCTATCGGTATTTTACCGAACCGCTAGTTACGCGGATGTGAACACACCAACACCGGTTGTCAAGTGGTTTAGAGTGACAAACACAGGCACCACGACACACACACACATACATACAGGCAGATAAACAGACAAACAGACGGTCAGACAGAATGACAGATAGATAGATAGATAGATAGATAGATAGATAGATTCATACATACATATATGTATATATATATATATATATATATATATATATACAACGGGCTTCTTTCAGTTTCCGTCTACTAAATCCTCCCACAAGGCTTTGATCGACCTGAGACTAATAGTAGAAGACATTTACCGAAAGTGTCATGGAGTGGGACTGAACTCGGAACCATGTGGTTGGGAAGCAAACTTTTTACCACACAGCTACGTCTGCGCCTATAAGTTAAGTATAATACATAAATGGGTATTTAATTTAATGCGAAATCATTTGCATACAAGGAATTACTCTACTACTACTACTACTGCTACTACTACTACTACTACTACTACTACTACTGCTGCTGCTGCTGCTGCTGCTGCCGCTGCTGCTGCCGCTGCTGCTGCTACCACTACTACTACTACTACTACTACTGCTGCTGCTACTATCACTACTACTAAGGCAGGGAGCTGGCAGAATCGTTAGCTCACCGGTGTCTAGTAGTGCTATTTTGTGTATGTTATATATATTTGTTAGTCGTGGTGTTTTTGTTACGTATTTGTCTGAATATTTTTTTATCATACCTAGTGCGCTTATTATGATAGGAATTGTTTCTGTTTTTAGACTCCATATTCGAGTTACCTCTATTTCCAGGTTTTTGTATTTTGAGTTTCTCCATTTCTTTTAGAGAAACGTTGTCATCTGTTGGTATTGATATATCAATTAGAAAACGTTTTTTCTTGATGATCTCTGACAACTATATCCGGCCTACTGGGCTTGATTTCTCTGTGTGTATTGGCATACCCCATATTATGGTTGCTCTCTCATTTTTTGTTATTTTTTCTAGCATGTGTCTATACCATCCTTTTTCTGTTGTTATTCCATATCGTTGGCATAACTTCCAGTATATACAGGTCCCAACTCTGTCGTGCCTGTGAATATATTCCTTCTTAGCCAGGACTGGGCAGTCGGAGACAATATGGTCTATTGTTTCTTGTCCATCTCCACATATTCTACAGTTACTTGTTATGTTTCTTCTCATTATATGTTTTTGATCATTTCTGGTTGGGAGGCTTTGGTCTTGTGCTGCAATTAAAATATATTTAAAATTTATATAAAAATATAGAACGAAGGCATCCTTTCACAAAGGAGCTGGTAACCGTTAACTAGTGTGCATCAGGATAACCATGACTCGCATCATCTCCTTCTTCTGTCAGCAATTCACATCCTCTGGAGGAGGATGCCATAACTATTGTCAGACTGTTGGTGTGGTTATCACTAACAGCCGAGGTTTTGCTGTTTGAGCTGAAAGTTTTTTTTTAACTCTCCACCACTAAACTTACTCAACGCTTTATACTGTCCAATAGTTGTTATATTGTAGTAATGATGCGTACTACCAACTTGCCATTTTAGTTTCAGTCATTGTTGTTTTTTGACTGGGTACTTCATTTTAGGGCCATACTTTCTCTTCTCCTAACTGAACCTGTAAGCAAGCCCTGGTTGCAAAACAATAGACTCCGACAAGATTATTATGAGCAATATAAAAATAAAGACTACACTCATGTGACTCGTTGTTGAGTGTCATCATGGCTACTCACCGCATCATATATATTTATTTCGTTGTTTTCACGGATTCCCATGAGTCTCTGTCACCATCCAATTCCATTATTATGAATTTGAATTGGGATAATAAATTTTCCATTAGCTGATTACACAACCATAGATGTATTGCAGTTACTCTCTTGATAAAGCTTGGTGATCCTGACCGTTGAACTTCAAGGATTCCTCCACTCAGCATCAATGTAAGAAGCACCGTTGGCTCAATTGAGCTCTTCCTCTACGTCTTCACAATCTGCCGTGCTGCAGTCCCATGACTTCGCCATATTTCTGGCAGGGTGGCTGAACGGGTGCTATGCCTTGCCAAAGGGCAGCTTCCAACTATGCAGGGCACGGTTGTCACTCCGTGAAGTATTCTCAAAATACCCTCATACCCAAAATATAGGACTATGAAAATAAATACCCGCCAAAAGAGAATGTCTTTGGCTGTTCTGCTGGTCCCATCTTTATTTACATATAAGACTGCCCCGTGTTATGGGGAACCCCACCTATCCTTCAGGCACATTTTGGCCTTTGCAACAGTAAGATTCTCAGACTGAAGTGTTTCGTTTCAAGCATTTTTAGTGGGTTTCCTGTATTAGGGTTTTTTTCCCTTTCTGATTTACACAAGAGGAAATACGAATTAAAGAGGAAAAAGAAACGAAAGAAAACTAGTATATGTTATATGTGTGTGTATGTATGCCTCTGTGTGTATGAAAGAATATATATATATATATATATATATATATATATATATATATATATATATATATATATATATATATACACACAGGGACAGACAAACAGACAGACAGACAGACAGACAGACAGACAGACAGACAGACCGACAGACAGACAGACAGACAGACAGATACACATACACACACAGAAGCAATTACGCAGATAAACAAATTAGATATATTAAATATAATATAATAGTTAGGTATGAAACAAAAAATATGTATATATGTATACATGAAAAACGAGAGAAAGCAAAAGATGGAGACTTTCAGATGATGAATATTTAAGCACAAATGTATAGATATTTATATTAATAGATCCAACTTACACAGAATACAAACAACAGATAAAATGAAAGGGGTGGGAAAAACTGTATCTGGGGGTTTGAAGATACATGACAATGTTGGTAGATGTAGTTCATTTTAATATGCAGCCGTAATGGATGCAATCAACATAGGATGAGACGAGCCTCGGTCATCAGAGTAGAGAAGAACTTACATTTCCGGTCTTAATGTAGTATATTATCGTCCTATCAAATCACCCTTAATAGTATAGCACAGGCATTTCCATCAGAATCTCCAACTTATCTGCTAATGAAGAAATTTTTAACAGTCATGCCCCGTATGATAATCAGGCTCTCCAGATAAGTGGTTTCCGTGAAAAATCTATATCTCCAAGCTTGAAACAAAAGTTGCAAATTTCTTTCCTAATAACTAAACTTGAATCGTTTGATGTTTTTTCCACTCAGTATCAATCTATCAACTCTTAAAAAAACCTCCTACAACAGGCCCACTGGCCACCTCGAATTTATAATAGCCTCCCCATCTAGTTTGAATCTTTTTGAGGACTATGAGTGTTTTCCATACTGCGAATCTCTGGATTTCATCTGTGGATTATATGTATATGTATATCTATCTATCTATATAT
>NC_068987.1:46486459-46486949 GCF_001194135.2 Octopus bimaculoides
ATATATATATATATACGCACATATACATTCGCGCTCACACACGTACATTCAAATATATGGGCACATGCATATAACTAGATACACGCGCATACGCACACGTATGGAGGAATACATACATATATATGTATAGGATCGCACATACGCAGGTACAGATATGTATATATATATAAATATACGTACATAGCAAAGACAAATGTGTGCATTTATTCGTACGTAAAGCAAGATAAAGACGTCTGTATCAAGTTTGACACACACAGACGTGTTAATACACTCATGTATACTCATAAGTAAATATTTACACACATATATACACATGCACACATACACACACATATACATGTATGTATGCATATACACACATAAACACACGCCCGCGTACACGTATACACAGATTAACACTAATATATACATACACCTACAAAAAACGCAAATGCGCACAGATGAATATGTAGACATATATATATCTACATACCTATATATATATATATAT
>NC_068987.1:46492108-46497085 GCF_001194135.2 Octopus bimaculoides
TTTAATTTAAATTTAATTTGTGGTCCGTGGGAAGAGCCGTTTTAACGATGCGTCCTGCCCTAACTCTTCGAAACGCCTCTGTTAGAATGGGGGCAGCTGATGAAGGAGATGTTCTCTATGTGGCCTGTGTGTTTTCTGTACTCGTTTATCATTTTGTCTACGCTTTGTTTGCAATGTCCTGTACCCAGATATGCATCTATATATACAGGTAGATGTAAGTATGTACATACATGTACGTATACATGCATATACTCATTTATTATTTGTATTATATATATATATTGAGAGAGAGAGAGAGAGAGAGAGAGGTGTTATGAGAGGTAATGGTGTCAGTAAAACCGAAAGCTGTCAGGTAATGCCAAGTTAAGCTCCAGTTTCGGTGATTATGCGAATGAGGAGTCCAACGCAGGTCATATATCAATATGTGTATATATAGAGATTTTCAGAATGAGATAAAAATCCAAGGCTATGAAAGATTTTAGAACATTTATAAATAGAAGGTCTTATAGCTGTTTCCGGGATATTTTATATATCTCTTCATAGGAGACGGTGTGAGAAGATGGTTATGCAATAGTTATTCAAGATAAGATATGAAATAGAGAGTGAAGTGGAGGAATGAAAATAGACGTGAGATATGTAGGGATATTGCATTTGTAGATCCATTATTTAGGCAGAATAATATACATATAAGATTCCAGTTCCTTGTGAGTAAGTTCCAATAGTATTTAAAATTGGTCATTCCAAGTATAGAGTTTGTACACGCTGTTATTGAATCGAGGGCTTTATTTAAAGTGACTTAAAGGTAGGGAATGTATTTGTAAGGTCAAATTTGAGCAGTAAGAGAGGAAGAAAGAAAATGAAAAGAAAAAAGAAAAAAAGAAAAAAGAAAAGCAATGAAGAGAGGGAAAGTGTACTGGTTAGTGGTCAGTCAAGATAAATTGATAGAAAGACTAGGGAGGCGAGGGTAATAGAGAGAGAAAGATATGAGCGTATCAAAAGATGATAGGGTAAAGAGTAAAGGAGTGTCGGATAGAAGGAATGATGGGGTGATGGGTGATAGAGAGAGAAAGAGTTAAGAAGTGTCCGGTATGTAGAGATAGGGCCTGAGTGAGGGGCAGAGAGAGGTGGGAGGTGTAGTAAAATGGTGGAATGAAGAATGTGGGAATATAGGGCAGTTTGGTTAGAGGACAGGTCAGTGCTTAGTAATAGAAGAATATATGTATATATATATATATATATGTGTGTGTGTGTGTGTGTATGTGTGTGTGTGTGTGTGTGAAGATGTATACATGCATATATTAAACATGTATATAGATATTTATACATATCAACACCTACATATACAACACGTGCTCCTATGTATATGTACATACGTACACACGCATATACGTATATCTGTATGAATTATCGCCCCTGTATACGCAGGTATATATACCATGCATACATACATATACACACACACATACACATACACACACACACACACGCGTGTATATACGTATGCACGCATATACATACGAATATAATTAAATGGTTGTGAGTATGAAAGAGGAATTAGATAGGGATTAGGAGTTAAAATGTAGATTTTTATGGTTATTGGGATTACCTAAGGAGTATTGTGGAAATATACTGTATGGTCATTTAGGCATTTGGATTTGTGGTAGAATTTGAATGTGTGAAAAAATCGGTGGTTGCATGTGCTTCGTGCCTCATTATATTTATTTAGCAGTGTTGGAGAGTTGTGCTTTGATATGTGAAGAGCCTCCTCCAGGTAAAGCTTACAGGTTGAGCGTTGACCTAGATAGGGAAGCCCTGAATCTAGTATGGACCATGATAGAATATAGGGTATATTTTTATTTTTGAGAGGATGTATGTGGTTGGCGAGTGTTGTAGATTTACTATGTTTATCGTATCTAAAAGAATGGAGGTGAGCGGCATATCGTTGCTTAAAGTGTTTGGGTGATCCTATGTATATGACTATAGAGTTGTGTAATCTCTATTTAATTCCTCTTTCATGCTCACAACCATTTAATTATATTTGTATGTATATGCGTGCCTACGTATGTGTATGTGTGTGTGTGGGGGGGTATGTATGTATGCAAGGTATATATACCTGCGTATACAGGGGCGATAAATTCATACAGATATACGTATATGCGTGTGTACGAGTGTACATATACATAGGAGTACGTGTTGTATATGTAGGTGTTGATATGTATAAATATCTATACACATGTTTAATATATGCATGCATACACCTTCACATATATATATTCTTCTATTACTAAGCACTGACCTGTCCTCTAACCAACCTGACTTATATTCCCAAATTCTTCATTCCACCATTTTACTAACCCTACCCCCTCTCTCTGCCCCTCACTCATGCTCTATCTCTACATACCGGACACTCCTTTACTCTTTATATTCTCATATCTTTCTCTCTCTATCACGCTCGCCTCCCCATTTTTTCTATCAATTTATCTTTCCCTCTCTTCATTGCTTTTCTTTTTTCTTTTTTTCTTTTTTTTCTTTTCATTTTCTTTCTTCCTCTCTTACTGCTCAGATTTGACCTTACAAATACATTCCCAACCTTTAAGTCACTTTAAATAACACCGTGTACAAACTCTATACTTGGAATGACCAATTTTAAATACTATTGGAACTTACTCACAAGGAACTGGAATCTTATATGTCTATTATTCTGCCTAAATAATGGATCTACAAATGCAATATCCCTACATATCTCACGTTTATTTTCATTCCTCCACTCCATTCTCTATTATCTAGAATAACTATTGCATAACCATTTTCTCATACTGTCTCCGATGAAGAGATATATAAAATATCCAGGAAACAGCTATAAGACCTTCTATTTATAAATGTCCTAAAATCTTTCATAGCCTTGGATTTTTATCTCATTCTGAAAATTTCTAAATATAAATATATATAGCTATATAAGTTAACAAACGAAGGGGTGTGTAGAACATCCAATTCACTGGTACGTTGGTTGAATACCACTTAAATATGGGTATGATGCAAATTACAAATAGTGAATTAAATAAAGAGATACAAATGACAATCCAATAATTTATTTATATTATAACATAACATTATATACTATGAATATAATATAATATACATTAAATTATATTCTTTTCTACTCTAGGCACAAGGCCCGAAATTTTGAGGGAGGAGTCCGATCGATTATATCGATCCTAGGACGCAACTGATACTTAATTTATCGACCCCGAAAGGATGAAAAGCAATGTCGCCCTCGGCGGAATTTGAACTCAGAGCGTTAAGACAGACGAAATACCACTAAGCATTTCGCCCGGCGTGCTAACGTTTCTTATTTCTTTACTGCCCACAAGGGGCTAAACATAGAGGGGACAAACAAGGACAGACAAAGGGATTAAGTCGATTACAACGACCCTAATACGTAACTAGTACTTATTTAATCGACCCCGAAAGGATGAAAGGCTAAGTCGACCTTGGCGGGATTTGAACTTGTAACGTAAAGACGGACGAAATACCACTAAGCATTTCGCCCGGCGCACTAACGTTTCTGCCAGCTCACTGCCTTGATTATATTTTATAGTCATAGTATATTATGTTATACTTATAATAATATAATCAAATCATTCGATTGTCATTTGTATCTCTCTATTTAATTTATTGTTGATATTTATATATATATATATATATAAATTCAATAATAAGTGTAGAAATTGATATTAATCAATTAAAACCAGTGGTCTAAATTTATATATATATATATATATATATATATATATATATATATGTTGGCCTTCATGCTGGCAAGAAGGGATAAACATCCCTCTATGATTCATCCACTGATGCACCTGAGGAAATAAATCAATGATGATGATCCAATGGATGCCCAAGGATAATACGGACTATACTGTAATAATCCAAAGGATACCGACTCTGATGTTAAAATCATGTGATTTGTGGAAATGCGTAGCGATGTATTAAATATTTATAAATTCCATTCTAGAATCATTATAATTATTATTATTATTATTATTATTATTATTATTATTATTATTATTATTATTATTATCTTACATTATATCGGTATAACCATGATACAACCCCGCAAAAACTGACTTACTAGTCCGCATCATCAGACAGTAGCCAGCATAATGAAATAGGAGCTTTATTTACATACCCCTAACGTTACCATAAAGGAATTTAAAAGATGTGTGTGTGTGTGTGTGTGTGTGTGTGTGTGTGTGTGTGTGTGTGTGTGTGCGCGCGCGCGCGTGAATGTATATGTATTTGCATATTTATGTACATGTAAAACTGGAACAAAGTCTTCCCGAATCATAGGTTCATAAGCAGGTGTTTCGGATTCTGTGGCGTATATGTTCTCTGATGGATGGGACGCCGGTTCGTTGCAGGATGACTCAATGTAGCCAGCTGAGTGAACTGGAGCAACATGAAATGGAGTGTTTTGCTCAAGAACACAAAACATCGTCCGGTCCCAGATTTGATCCCACAGTCTTATGACCATCAATGCAACATCATAACCACTAAGCCACATACCTCCACCCCCTCCACACACACATTAACATTATACATGCACACACACATATATATATCATCAGTTTTTACTTGTCTCAGTCATTAGACTCCTTAGAGAATTTTAGCGGAACGAATCGGCAGTACTAAATATTTTCATTTTATCGATAGTTTCTGCTGAACAACTAACTTATGAGGACGTAAACACACCAGCACCGGTTGTCAAGCTGGTATGTAAATACAGACACAAATGCACACACATGCTCACACACACACATATTCCTATATATATATATATATATATATATATATATATGTGTCTGTGTGTGTGTGTGTGTATATATATATATATATATATATATATCTATATATATATATATATATATGAAAGAAGGTTTGAAAATGCACTTATTTTTTTAAAATATTTATTTA
>NC_068987.1:46500206-46501054 GCF_001194135.2 Octopus bimaculoides
CAGGGTACGGTGAATATATTGTCATCTAAAATTACGCAAAAATGAAAATAACACTGACATCTCATTTTAACAGATATATTTACCAAAATTGCATAAAAATATCTTGAAATACTAAAGAATATCTTCATTTAATAAAATTGACATTGGTTTCAGCCACGGCTTTCAGGCGACTTCGGAATCTCCTGCAACTCTTCTGGGCGGTCTCATTGTTTAAATTGGTAAATGCTGCTATAATCCTTGCCTTCAGTTCATATTTTGGATGTTACAAGGCATTTTGTTGGTTTCTCACTCAACTGCGCGCCACAAATAATAATTAAGAGAGTTGCAGTCTGGGCTCTCCTGCTTGTGTGGCATGGTGCAGAGCCTTGTCTTCCAGCAGCCACCCTCTTGAACTAGGGCAGTACTGTCTCCTCCTGGCACCTGATGTAGGCCTCCGTGTTGAGTCTGAGGCCGTGTGGGGAGATGAATGGAGGTATAACGTCGCCATCACTGGTGATCACTCCAAACACCATGACGTTGACTGGATGTTTAGTTTTTATCACTCTCGTTACATGTTTTGGGGGCACGGCAAGCCAAAGGTTGTTCGGTGTCTTCACCATCTGTTTGACTGGAGCTTCTGGCGCGAATGCCAAGCAGAACAGCATGTTGTTCCCAAATTTCTGATAGAGGGAATTCCGTCATGGTGCAGTTTTTCTCATAAACGGTGCCCAACTAACCCTACTATACTGTGTAGTCGACAAAATCAAAAGCAAACAATGAGCATGCGGAAAATTAAAAATATAACATGGCGACAATTTACCCATCGCATACTGTATACACACACACACACACACACACACACACACACA
>NC_068987.1:46501396-46505144 GCF_001194135.2 Octopus bimaculoides
GGGAAGCAAACTTCTTTCCACACAGCACGCTAGCTCCTAAATGCATATATAGATGCATCATATAAGTGTGTGCTTGTGTGAATGTGTGTGTACGTATGTGCGTGTGTGCGTGTGTGTGTATGTGTGTGTGTGTGTGTGTGTGTAAAATGATATGTACATAAATAACAAATAGAATACACAAAATATTTGTTGATACAATGAGGTGTCTATTGACTCTGAATATGTTCTCGCGCTTTTGAACGTGGATCTCTGATCGCAGTTGTTTTTTTTTTTTTTCATCAGAGAACACCTTTCATTTTAGACGATATGTGCTCATACCAGACGTAATCCGTCAGAGTAAAGGGACTTTGAGACGCTGAGGTCTTTCGATCTCGTTGTGTCACTCCTAAATCTGAGCTACCCTGCCGGACCACCGGTCCGATCGAATCGATACATTTGCAAATAAAACAACACAAATATGTGTAAACATTTTTTCTTATTCTAATTATATTGCACTTTAAAATAAGTGTATTGTTTTTCCCTATTTCTACTATTTTTACGAATAATTTTGAACATTATTATTTTAAAACTAGTTTTCTTACTTTTGCAGATGTAGCAGCATTAATCAATATTATCAACATTGATGTTCTCAGTTTCCTCACGTCCATTGATAAGTAAGCTTAACGCCAACTGTAGTGCCTCACTGACGCTCTCAAATATAATTAGATAAATTTCAACTTACCGAAAGTCCGCCGTTCACAGCTGAAATTACAATAGTGTGAACATTATCAGAATAGCAAGTCTCAGTTTTGGAAAGACATGTTCACCACCATACTTAGAAATTTAAACGCTTCGGCGACTTTTCGGAAGCTTCTTACAATCCAAGATTTCTTCATAAAGTTTTAAATCCGTCTATAACAGTTATAGGCTGAAACAATATTTCTTATAGATGATTATGTTACGAATGTTATTACTTTCATTTTAGTCCAATGGTAATCCTCTAGTATCTAATAAAAATCCAAATTTTCAATCCACGTCATGAAAACGAACAAATCTTTCTGCCATTTCATTATGAAGATGATCGATAGTTTTTTTTTATCATCCTCATCATTTCTTCTGTTGCGGTTAACCCTTATATCATTATGTTTTTTCGTGAACCATTTATTTCTTCTTTATGGGATTTTCTTCTACTTGAATATCCCATTCATCATATACTTTCATCCAGACTTCAAGTGATTCACTCGTCAATCATATTCAGCTGCTTAAAAAGCAACAACATTGATCGGTCGGCCTTTAAATCGCAAACCACATGAAAACTTCTCGTATTCGTTTTTAAGCGCGAAAAATCCCAGTATAATTATATTCCAAAATCAAGAAGTTAAAAATTAAAATTTGATTTAGCAGTTACCTTGCCTCGCCTCTTGCATTAACACTTTGATTCTGTTCAATAACCATGCTTTACAAATGTTCTGCTATAACATCAGAGAATTCATAAACTGGTTTCCCAGAGTCTGCCCTGGAACGCCATCAAGTTTCAGATTCAGATTTGACGACTATTAAGACGACATGTTTAAACTTCTCCAAACGGAAATTGTGCTAAAGTAGAAAGAATAAAGCGACTTCATTGTACCAAGAATAAAGTTGCTATCAATACATCATGAGACACCAACCAGGCTAATATGATTGCTGCTTAAGTTTTGCATGTTTTCATAAATTCTGTAGGCACAGACATTTTATAACAGCGGAATTATAATGGCCTTGGTATCGGTAAACTTCTAACGAAATTTCGTATATTTAGAAATTGTTCCAAATTTTTACAAATTGTTCAATACTGTTTCGTTTCAATTTCTAAAATATCTGTATAACGTATCTATTTCCTCTTAATACGTTCCGAGAGATTCGAACGTGAATATCTGACCGCCGTTGTTTTTCGTTATCGAAGAACACCTGATCCCTTTAGACGATGTGTGTTCTTAACAGACGCGATTTACTGGCGTAAGGGGAATTTTAGACACTGTAGTGTTTTGATCCATTTGTGTGTTTCCTCAGAGAACTCTCCAATCAATCTAACGAGAGTACGAGCTCGTGTTTATCGAAATCAGTAAACAGATCTTTTGCTGATCGAATCTGCTAGATCATATCGAGATTGAACAGATACGTTATTGCTTGGTTTCTCACTTTCTGCTTGCACCTCATAAGTTATAATCAGTTTGACAAATATCAGCATGTATTAGCAAATAATTAGTTTACTGAATCTAATAAACAAAAGCTCGTACTCTCGTTAGATTCATTGGTCTGGTAAGGTAGCTTGAAGAGACACATAATTAGATCAAAACACAGCGGTGTTTTAAAGTCGACTTACACAGGTGAATCACATGCGTTATGAACACACATTATCTAAAGAGAGGAGACGTTTTCCGGCAACGAAATACTACGGCGATCAGCATATTCACGTAGGAATCTGCCAAAACATATTAATTAATACTGGGGATTTCACAATACCAATATTAATATTTCTATTTAAATCAAATATACTGTACATGCTTTTAAATCGCCAATTCATTCGGGAGCAGTTGTTAGAAATTCAACCAAAGTCCGAAGAAAACTCAGCAAATTATATGAATAAGATATAATAATAGTTTTGACGCAAGCCACCATATTGAATTTCCTGATCGGTCTCCATTGACTCATAACACATTACGCCAGTTATGATATCACGAAATGCTTCTTGTGTCACAGTTATACGATAAAAATTTCTAATTACGTCTTTCTTTAATTAGATTTCTTTCCAAAAGGAAAATGTCGTCTGTTTCGTGTTTTTATTCATTTTTTTCACTTGAGAGAATTCATCTAAAAATATTTAAAACGAAGATGACTTTTCACGGATATTTCGTCATAAGTCATTTAACACGTGATGTAGGAGTGCATTGTTCATTACACTCACTTAGTGTTATTGTACTTTGTAGCTGGCTACTACAGAAGTACTAAAAATACGCTGATGACATTTTAGCCTACAAAGGTAAATTTGAATGCTGAAGCCAGATAAATTGCATTTTTTTTTCAAAATGCTTTCATAAACACGGACTGTGTTACTTTTTCAGATTGCATACTTTTCGATTTTGTACATAAGTCACTGCAGAGAATTTTACGACACAAATTGGCATCTATTGAATCAGGAAATGTTATCTAAGTCATAAATCTGCATTGTTTCTTATGTCTCAAGTATATATAATTTCCAAATGTATATATAAATATATATATATTTATGGGTTTATGTATGTATATACACACACACATATATATTGATATATATATATGTGTGTGTGTGTGTGTGTGTGTGTGTGTGTGTGTGTGTGTGTGTGTGTGTGTGTGCATGTGTGTGTGAGTGTATGTGTGTGTATGTATATATATATATGTCTGTATGCGTGCGTGTATGTATATATATATATATACATTATTTTTCTTTGTGGTTGGGTCGTTGATGACCTCTTTCTAGCATATTGGATGTCCATCTAGTGGTCATCCCTTATACACGTGTAATACAATATTTTCTGAATTTTCAGATTTTTTTATATGCTAGATCACTTGGTTTTAAATTGAATTAATATTCAATTTATCACCCTATCTATCTATCTATCTATCTATCTCTATGGACGGACGGTAGACGTGTCGGCTCTGTAAGTTTTGCCTTTTTCATGTTTTAAAAAGTTTGTTTGTAAAATTTATTTTATATATTATGTTGTATAACAACTTGTAGACTCTCTGGTGC
>NC_068987.1:46511030-46514167 GCF_001194135.2 Octopus bimaculoides
AAAAGCTCTACATTTGTATTTTGTCCCCTCTGTGTTGAGCCCTGTGTGGCTAATAAAGAAACATATCTATCTATCTATCTATCTATATATATATATATATATATGTGTGTATGTATGTAATGTATGTATGTATGTATGTATGTATGTATGTATATATGTATAATCATAATAGATAGATAGATAGATAGATAGATAGATAGATAGATAGATAGATAGATAGATAGATATGATTTTGGTGAGTTGGCAGAAACGTTAACACGCCAGGTGAAATGCTTAGGGGCATTTCGTCTGTCTTTACATTCTCAGTTCAAATTCAACGGAGGTCGACTTTGCCTTTCATCCTTTCGGGGTCGATAAATTAAATACCAGTTGCGTACTGGGGTCGATCTAATTGACTGGTTCTCTCTCCCAAAATTTCGGGCCTTGTGCCTAGAGTAGAAAAGATTATGATTGCGGTTGGGCGTAGCGATGCTAATACGTAGTTGTTAGAATTTAATATACTTATGCTTTAAAGAAACACGTTATGAGAATACAGTACGTAATAGCAATTAATGAATGACAAAAAAATAGGAGTTATGTTAAGGTCTTCAATAGCTTACTGCTGTTTCTGCAATAAAGAGCTGTGCACTTTAATTTATTGGCTCCGGGGAAGATACAAGATGTTGCACAAGTACTCAGCTGAGTGTATTGTTTCTTGGAGCAGAAATAGCTGTAAGCTAATGAAGACGATTACGTAATTCCTATTCTTTTGTCATTCATTAATATATATATATATATATTAATGATATACGTACGTACGCATATATATATATATATATATATATATATATACATACATACATACATACATACATACATTCATTCAACCATCCATACATACATACGTACGTACATACAAACATACATACATGCATGCATGCATGCACGCATGCATACATACATACATACATACATACATATATACGTACATACATACATACATACATACATACATACATACATACATACATACATACATACATACATATATGCGTACGTACATACATGCAAACAGACAGACATCGACCAAATTATTGCCAACTGCGAGAGAATATCTTCCAAATATTATCTTCTCGTGAGGTAGTGACCAGAACAGTCTCGAAGAGGATAAAAAAAAAAGAGAAAACACCCCATTGTGACCGATGGGTCAAAAGGCTATTGGTGGAACCTAAAAATTAAAACAGCCACCAAATTAAAACACAATCGGCCACATATTGTTATGTGGTACCACAAAGAAAAGATATGTTCTTTTCTACGGACACCAGTGTGGTTAAACAAATACAAGGGGAGAATATCTATGGACCATTCATAAGGAGTTTGTAAGTCCAGTACCCTAGATGCACTGTCAGCTTCATACCTCTTATTAGTGGAGAAATAGGATACATACCAACCCGACTGAAGCCAAGTATGACTGAACGTGGGTTCTTGCGGGAGAGAACGCAATTCCTTAATTCATATACTACAAATGATCAAGATCTCTGGAACTATAAAAATCTGCAAGACCTTTTTAAGATTTAAAGAACGATGTGTAAAACGAGATGCTTTCCTTCAGTCCAGTCAAACATTGCTTTAAATTAAAATGAGAAAGAGAAGTATATACATGCACACATACATACATACACACATACATACATACATACATACATACATACATACATGCATACCTACATACATGCACACATACATACACACAAACATACACACATATATTTGTATATATATATATATTCACATACCCCCACATACATATATATATATATATATATATATATATATATATATATATGGGAGAATATACAAATAATAACAACAGACTAGGACAGGTGGTGTAAATAACAAAAGTATATATTAGTATGACGCTCGGGAATACGGAAAGTATATATATATATATGTATATATATATATATACACACACACACACACACACACATACACGCGCGCGTATACACGCACACGCACGCATATATATATGTGTGTGTGTGTGTGTGTGTGTGTGTGTGTAGGTATGTATGTATCTAGGTTAGAAACTCACTCTTTCTCTATTGGCAAGAAATCTTCAAATAAAACAGAATTATTACGAGGGTCAGTCAAAAAGTAATGCCATTTTGTTTAGGACAGGTATAATTACCAACACAGAAACATGTATCATGCATGAAAATGAAGCTGGTCCTCCGTGGATCACATCCCTACTTCTCAACATAGTCACCGTTTCTCTCAATAGCAATGTTCAATATAGATTCTACAAAGTCGCTTCCAATTCTAAATTCTACCCTAGTCTTACCAGTAATTTCTGCTGTGTCACTCTTTGTCTCACTAAACACATTGCTCGATTCTTATTGCATATAACTGTGTCTTATACCTCTTGCAAGTTGCTGGTATATTTGTCCTGCTCTCTGAATTCTTGGTTCAGATCCCGCCTAGATCGATGTAGCTTTCTTCCTTTTGCGGGGTTGATGAATAAAGTACCAACCAAGTACTGCAGTCGATTCTTTCTTTTTTTGTTTGTTTGTTTGTTTCTTTCTTTCTTTCTTTCTCATGCTCATACTTGTCTTCTCTTCATTGACCATTTGTACCTGTCTCTCCAGTAACATATCAGCGTAGCCAACCTTTACTATTGAGTTTGGGTTACTGTTCAGTTAAAGGTATGGAGAGAGACAACGTTATGCCTGACAAACAGTAACTGTTTGCTGCTATATTTTCATTGGAATACACTGCTTCGGTTTCGATTAATTTTGGAAATGGTGAGGAAATTAATAAAACAACTATTAAAGTAATGCTTGCAACATAAATTAACAAAAAAGAAATTGATAAAAAGTTATATTTTAAGTCATTTAAACTCTTTTGTTACCATATTTCTGTTCAAATACACTGCCATTTTTCAATTAATCTATACTATAAATTGCAGTGTTCTTGATTGCTTGCTTGCTTGATTGATTGATTGATTGAGTGTCGGCAGATTCACTCGAGAACGGTGTAGTGGAATCGCGTGAAATTCAGCAGAGCGGCAGCATGGTCCGCTCATGTTCAGAAGTTGCCCTCCAACTCCCATGGTTACCGAGATAATCGATAATTACTTTTTAAGATAGGAATATCCCATT
>NC_068987.1:46514177-46518098 GCF_001194135.2 Octopus bimaculoides
AAAAAGCCAAAGCTGTTAGACGCTGGCGTACAGCGATCGATATATACGCAGTGAACGTTTTCTCCATTTGCGTGCAATAAGGCTTAGGGCAAGCGAGTGTAACATCGAAATAACTTGAAAAGAATGCATGTGGGAATGCCGTTATAATGAATAATCATTTAAATGTATTTTGCATGGAGTTGATGTACTTTTTAACAGGAGAGGAGTGCCTGCAGGCTGGTTCTTCTCAAGTTTATGCATTTTCAGGTTCAATGTGTTTCAAATAAGTACTGACAATTGAAGGTGATTGCAAAGACAAAGAACTACCTGCTTTTTTCTAACAATTTTAACATTGAGAACATTGGACAAAATATGTTATTGACATTAATAGTTTGTACCTCAGCTAATTATTGTTGAGAACTGCATAATCCATGTGTCATGTTAGGGATCTAAAAGGCATTTTCGAATTTCATTATTTTCTTTAATCCAGGCAACGCTGGATATTTCTGCTAGTTTTGAATAAAATGAAGAATTTAGTGAAATAACTTTGTCCTTATTAAACAGAAGTTTCGAACATACAAGAATTTGGATGGATGGGTTTTAATTTAAACGACTTTTAAATAAGAAGATTTATCATAGAAACACCGGCGACCTTAGTATAAATCATACTACATTTACAATATTTTTCACTTGAGAGGAATATAGAATACACGTAAGTTCTGATTAGGTGAAATATTGAGGGACAACTACACGTTGTAGGTAGAAAAGAAAGAAAGAAAGAAAGAAAGAAAGAAAGAAAGAAAGAAAGAAAGAAAGAATCGACTGTAGTACTTGGTTGATACTTTATTCATCAACCCCCAAAATGAAGAAAGCCACATCGATCTAGGTAGGATCTGAATTCAGAGAGCATGACGAAAATCGCAAGGCATTCCCATCGATGCTCAAACGACTCTGCTAATGTTAACAATTGTTGAACACTTGTAGAGGTTCCCTCGTTTGCCAGGGGTTAGGTAAGTGTATAATGATTAATGACTGGTAATATATGTATGTATGTATCTATCTATCTATCTATCTATCTATCTATCTATCTATCTATCTATCTATGTGTGCGAGCGTTGTGTATGTTTGTGCGCGTGCGTTGTGTGTATGTGTGCAAGTATTTGAGTAAAATATTAAACCTACTGTTGATAATCTAAGTTGCGTTTGCACCAGAACAGCCAGGCACTAGCAAAGACAGAAGAAGCATTCAACCCACAAAACAACAACAACAAAAGTAACGGTAGTGAACATTGAAAAGAGAGGGGAAAAATTAACGTTTCAAACGTATAGCAATAGTTGTTTTATGTCTCAGTGAGAATGTTTGCGATATGTTCCAGTGTATCTAGAATGTTCTCTATATGTCCCAGTATATCTAAAATGTTTGCTATATGTCGCGGTGTATTTAGAATGACATATGTCCCAGTATATCTAGAATGTTTGATATATATCCTGGTGTGTTTGGAATGTCTGATACAAATCTCAGTGTATCTAGAGTGTTTGATAAATAACCCATCATTGAATGTTCAAAATATATATCCTTGCGTGTAAAGGTGTTTTATATTATTAATCTCAAGGACTCAGCTAGCAGAATCCGTATTTCTTCCGGTCTTTTACGTTTCAAATCCCAGTTACCAACTTTGTCTTTCATTCTAACGGAGTCGCTAATATAAAGTATCAGTCAAGTACCGAGGTGGAGGCACAATGACCCAGTGGTTAGGGCAGCGAACTCGCGGTCATAGGATCGCGGTTTCGATTCCTAGACCGGGCGTTGTGAGTGTTTATTGAGCGAAAACACCTAAAGCTCCACGAAGCTACGACAGGGGATGGTGGCGAACCCTGCTGTACTCTTTCATCACAACTTTCTCTCACTCTTACTTCCTGTTTCTGTTGTGCCGGTAATTCAAAGGGCCAGCCCTGTCACACTGTGTCACGCTGAATATCCCCGATATCCTACGTTAAGGGTACACGTGTCTGTGGAATGCTCAGCCACTTGCACGTTAATTTCACGAACAGGCTGTTCCGTTGATCGGATCAACTGGAACCCTCGAGGGCGTAAGCGACGGAGTGCCAGTTCAAGTTCAAGTACCGAGGTCGATGCTTCAGACTAATCTCTTCCCCTCAAAACTGATGGTCTTCTGCCAATTTTGAATGCATTTCAGTTTTCTCGCTTCATTCTTGAACAATTTGCCCATGCTCCATCTGACTTTTCACTTTATTGTTTTGCTGATGTGGGTTTTAGTGTAGAAAGACTTCATCATTTAGAGACGGGGTTTCAGTCATTCTTTCTCCCTTTCCTTCAGTCGGTTTAGTATGACAGAATCTTATTTGGCTTCACCTTTCTTTCTGATATTTAAATTACCGCACAACATCCTAATTTTCCGGCTAACCTGCATCGACGGGATAACACGAAAATACCCTGGTATGCCTGGAATATCAGATATTCCTGTAAGACTAGAACGACCTTCATGTGTTGAAAGTTCGACCGCTTGGTCATGGAAGGTTTGGGAACAACCCATAAAGCTGATGATGCATACTTCAATTGAATTTAGAAAGTAAATTTGGGAGTGTAAATTTGTAATGCAAATTTCTCATGCAAACAAACACCAGGTTTGTTTGCATGCGAAATAGGACGGAGAACAGAAGCAGCAGTAGTATCAGTAGTAGTAGTAGTAGTAGTAGTAGTAGTAGTAGTAGTAGTAGTAGTAGTTGCTTAATCACTGGTCAGCCCCGATTGAGCCTCTTAAAAGAAAGATAATCCATCTCTGGCGAGGAATGCTACAGGACCACATCATCGGATTTATCTTTCTCGTTTGAAAGCCATAGGGTGTGGACTGAAGATGATTTAGCTGCTGTTTCTAGAAGGCCGTGCGACCACCTAGACTCCCTCTTTGATAAGTAGTAGTAGTAGTAGTAGTAGTAGTAGTAGTAGTAGTAGTAGTAGTAGTGGTGGTGGTGGTGGTGGTGGTGGTGGTGGTGGTGGCAGCAACAGCAGCAGTAGTAGCAGTGGTAGCAGCAAAAACAGTAGCAATAAAGTAGTGGCGTGTCAAAGTAACTCTACTTACTTGCACCAAATGCTAGAAATGGCAGCCAAATTTCGCACGTATCACACGCTACAGCCATTAAATAAAATAAAACATGAATCATTCGCCAATATAGTTCGAAATGTATCAATATACAGGATGGTCATGGTCTGAACACTTTTGATCATATATATGCACTAACAAGAATCCCCTGGGGAGCTAAACAATACCAGTATGGAACATTACTGTTACATCGATAGTCAGCAAGCTGATGATCAAAGGCACTCCTGTCGTCATCATCCCATTTTCATTTCTTGAGAAAAGGGATCAAGCTATGTGAGTCCAGGACTAATATTATCCAACGTGTCGTTCCTTTTTCTTAGGATGGCAGCGCATGATTTGAGGAAGAACTGGCTGGTATTTCTAATACAACCAGCGACCAGTCAGCGGTCGGGTCAATCGTTAAAGTTATGTGATATTAATGTTGAAGATAAGGCGGTGAACTGGCAGAATCGTTAGCATGCTGAGACAAAATGCTTAGCGGCATTTCATCCATCTTTACTTTCTGAGTCCAAATTCCTCTGAGGTCGACTTTGCCTTTCATCCTTTCGGGGGTCGATGAATTAAGTACCAGTGAAACACTGGGGTCGATGTAATCGACTATCCCCGCCCCCCAAATTGCAGGCCTTGCGCATATAATAGAAAGGATATTAATGGTGGAGATGTTTAACCCTAGGTCAGTGTCGAGCAAACATCCTATGAATCAAAGACGTTTGCGCACAGACAAATTTCTTCTTTCTGGCAGTATATCAAGTAACGTGTACCTAGCACCAATATTATTTACAACATAAGGCGGCAAGCTGGCGGAATGCTTAGCAGTATT
>NC_068987.1:46518676-46519114 GCF_001194135.2 Octopus bimaculoides
AACAACTGCTCACATCTTTTGTTTATAACTGGCTATATTGTTTACAGTAGCAGATATACTTACAGATGTGTGTGTGTGTGTGTGTGTGTGTGTGTGTGTGTGTGTCGCGTGCGCGCGTCTGTGTGTATAATACACGCACCAAAACATATGCTAACAACTACATATGCATATATATATATATTATGTGTGTGTGTGCGTGTGTATATACGACGGGCTTCTTACATTTAACAAATCCACTCACAAGGCTTTGTTCGGCCAGAAACTACAGAAGACACTTGTCTAAGGTGCGACACAGTGGACAGTGGGACTGAACCTGAAGCCATGTAGTAACGAAGCAAACTTCCTACCACACAGCCACACCTGCGCCCATCTATCCATCTATCTATCTATCTATCTATCTATCTATCTATCTCTCTCTCTCTCTCTCTCTCTATATAT
>NC_068987.1:46521780-46530071 GCF_001194135.2 Octopus bimaculoides
TGTTTCCCCCCACACACACACACGAACGCTTGACAACCGGTGTTGGTATGTTTACGTCCTCATAACCTAGCGGCTCGGCAAAGAGACTGATAGAATAAGTACCAGGCTAAAAAAACTATTGGGGTCGATTCATTCTGCTAAAAGTCCTCATAGCGGTGCCCCAGTATGGCTACAGTCCCAAGACTGAAAGAAGTAGAAAATAAAACATAATGTCCGTAAAATATGAAATGCAGTGTTATACCATGAAGTACAAAGCATACAAAATGCTTATGAACATGTATATATATATATATATATATATACATGCTAGAAAAATTATGAATTTTTCATATTGCCAATAGAAAAAACAGAATAAGTTAAATAAATAAAAATGGTGTTTCCATTATTTTGTCCAATCCCTGTATCTGTGCGTATGTATATGTATAAATTTATATATATACATGTGTGTCGATGTGTGTATGTGTGTGTGTGTGTAATTTTTGTGTCTATTTACTTGTGTGTGTATCTGTATAGACACACACGCACACAATCAATCAATCAAATATTAACATAGCTTCACACAAATTATCGTTATAAACGTAACAACTATGTATATGAAGTTAAACGGTACAATATATTACGACTATATAGATATATATTGGACAAATGCGATTACATAATATTTCATGTGTTTTCTTTGTCAGAGGCGGGGCACTAACAGAATATTTCAATGAGTTTGTTGTTCATTGATCTTTTCTCTTTCATCTTTTACTTGTTCACTCATGGACTGCGTCATGCAGGAGCACCGCTTTGAAGGGTTTAAGCAAACAAATGTACACCACTACTTACTTTTAAGTCTAGTGGTATTTATTCTATCGGTATTCCGCCGACTCACAAAGTTATGGGGTGTAAATAAACCAGCATCGGTCGTCAGGCGTTGGCGGGGAAAAAGACAAAGACACACATATAAATAGATACATATCTGTATGTATGTGTATGTATACATGTATGTATATATAGATAAATACATACATACCAATAGCGACTCCGGCTGTTCGAGCTTAGCCCGAGTATAAATCTAGTAAAATGAACATGTATTTTTAAGCTGATTTAACTTCTACGAACACTGACTTCAAGTATGTGATTGCAGCCAATAACTCGAGCTCCTTTTATTGTGCCTGGTCGCAGTTCATTCATTTTCGTTCAGGCGACAGTCAGATCGCTGATGTTTGTTGTTCACTCCGCTGTGGTTATTTGATTGCTCTTATTCTGTGGTCTGTGTGTAAAGATCAGTTGTGTTTTGCAGGATTACTTTATTTTTACCCTTAACTTAGAAATGGAAAAGATATAGTGCTAGAGATAAAAAAATAAGCCATTTGGGGCTAGAAATAAAGTTGGAAAATGTGAAATTCTTCGCGCAGGCATGTGTCCTATGCGAAACTTGAGATGAGCCCGAGTGACGATGCTGAAAACTGGAGTTGCCTCTGATATATACATACATGCATACATACATGCATACATACATACATACATACATGTATTTATGCATATGTATGTATGTGTGTGTGTATATATATATATATATATATATACACACACACACACACACACACACACACACACACACACACACACACACACACACGCACAGAGGACAGTTTTCTCTTAGTTTCCATCTACCAAGTCTACTCACAAGACTTTCGTCAGTTCAGGACTATAATAGAAGTCATTTACTCAAGGTAATGTGCAAGTCAACGTGGTTGAGAAGCAAACATGAATAATATAAAAAGAGAGGCAGAAACAAACCTTCGCCGGAGTGTACACAGAATGGTGTATTGAAGTAAATGGTCATCAGGAGTGAATCAATTGTGAATAAACTGAATACGCTGTTTAGTAGAGACAATACATGGATGAGGAAAATAATGCAGTGAATGATACATGTAGAAATTAGGTGTGGAGTTTAAGGATGAAGGTCCAAGACGTTACTTCAGTATTTTATCTCAAAAGATCTGCGTAAAAAGAGATCAGGTGTTCCTATTACCAGTACACTTATTTCTCCGACCAAGCTGGAAGTACTACACATTGGAAGGATTTACTGTAGCCAAACACTTAACTGTCTACAACCCAATCGACCAAGCTGTAATATACTCCATTATACAGTAGCTATAGCCAAAACAGCTGCCAATAACTATGCTTACGTAACAATGAGTGAGTCCTTTTCAGTAGTATAGTTGTCTATACTGTATTCATGGTCAAGGCATTTAGCACTCAACAATCCAGCATTGATGAATTAACAACTGTCGGGACTTTGATACGTATTCTATGAGATGTTGTGGCTGCAATATGTTGTGGGTGTACTGTGGTTCAGAATTTCGCTCCGCAATGACGAAGCCCTACATTCGAACCCACTACATAGCATCGTGGGCAAATATCATTTTCTATAGCCCTGAGCGAAATTGGATAGATGAAAACTGTATAGAAGCCCGTCGGGAGGATTGTACCTGTAAATTAAATGTATAATTATGTCGTACGCCGTGTTGCTCTGATTCGGCCTGAGAATTACATTAAAGGAACCTGTATCTTTGGAATGCTCATCTATATAAATTTAAATTTAGGTGCAAGTAATTCAGTTGATCGAACAGCTAAATCCTCATCGTCGACTAACGAAGATCCACCAGAATATTAGACGTTATTAGACGTTATTAGACGTTATAAGTACAAATTTGTAACAGAAAAGTCAAGAGTGTACTTGAGAAGGTGAATGAGTACAGTCAAAATAAATAAATAAAAGAAAGAAGAAACTATCAACGGTCTTTCTCGAGTCACTGTCTCATAAACCCTGTTAGCCGGGTTCTGCGGAGTATGTATTCCCTACTCACTGGACGGGATACCAGTCCGTCGGATTAGTCACTTTTGCCTGCCGAATGGACTGGAGCAACGTGAAATAAACTGTTTTGTTCAAGAACATAACGCATTGTTCGATCCAAGAAACGAAACCATAATCTTACGATCACGAGTGCAACCATTAAGTTACGTGCCTTCAGACAGACAAAATATCAGAAACAAACTGCAATTCTTATTTCAGAAGAGAAAGACTGATAGGCCTGCTGCATCGTAAACGATAATGCAGCTGGATGAGTGGCTCGAGTCATGTTAGCTGCCCTGTTCCTTTTACCTCAAACTGGGGTTTCTAATATCTACCATCTTCCTAATAACTAGCAACAGCTTATTATTGTTTAACACCCACCTCGGCTGGCTGTGGTTAAACCTATGATCTAAGGCATTCAAATCATGGTTCTCTCATTTATTCTTTGAAGCAGCTTATCTAGGACTAAGAAATATACTCTTCTATTTTTAAGACAACAAGGATTTGATAGGAGAGAGATTTGACTACTTACTAACAGGTCGAAGTACCACGTTGAGGCACTTCTGTTTCCTTGTCAAGCTGCAAATTGTTGCTCTATTTTAACCATAGGTCTGCCTTGATAGAGATGAACTGTGATCAACGACGTTCCAGCCATGACTATGCCATCATATTTTCAGACGCACTATGTCATCGAGGATTATATTATGAGGTATGTCATTCCTTATTTTATATGGCAAAATAATTAGTTGCGGATATAAAGCTGCTATTTCTAGGAAGCCGATCGACCACTTTGACACATCTTGATATAATCGTTCTGTATTGTGTCTACAGCGCACAAATGTAGTAGAACAGTAGACAGAAGTTTGCTTTGCAATCACAGAGCTCCACGTTCGAAGAATTTGCGCGGCATAGACAAATGTCTTTAAATACAGAAATCTTCTTACCTTATGAGTAATCTGTATATAAATGAATAATATATCAATCTGTTATCAATCTTCAAGCAGTTTATCGTTAAAAACACTGTACTCTCGCTTTCTTTCTCCCTCTTTCTCCATTCTCTCTTCTCACTTGTATACATACATACACAGACACACACACTAACACACACATACATACATACATACATACATACATACATACATACATACATACATGATTATTGCTTTATTTTGAAAGATGATAGCCATCGCTATTAAGCTAAATTCTCAACTACGTTTGTGTACTCTAAGACCAATCTTAAGACTGACAGTTGGCTTGCAAAGCCTCAAACATGTGGCAGATAAATTTTCAAAACCTATTCAACTGATTAAGTCTGGCACGCCATGACACGTCCATCACCACAGGACAGTAAGAGAGAGACAAGATGAACCAGATGAAACATCTGTGTGTCATTGCATTAAACTGACAAGTGCTTGTACAACATGTATCCCACTCTCTAAGCATCAACCAACAGCAGGTTTGATTTCAGAGTGTCGTCCCTTAAACTTTTCCCTCCAACGGATATCTTCATGCATACGTACATACATACATACATACATACGATTTCTGACTTACGTACATGACCAGCAAGTTTGAGAGATGGAGGAGTTAGTCGATACCATCGACCCAGTACTTGACCCCGGAGTAATGAAATACAAAGTTAATCTCGGCGTAACTTGAAACCAGAACGTAAAGAGCACGAAGAAATACTGTATGACATTATCCCTGATGTTCTAATGATTCTACAAGCTTGCCACCTTATATATGAAAACATCGATGCTAGAGTTACTTCGACTTCCCAAAGTACTACATAACCATTATCAAGGCCATAGACAATCTAACTTTGCCTTGGACCACCATTCAGCAGAAAGTGGTTAAGTGGTTCGGTTCGTAGTGATAGGATACAGTATCTCAGCACTCCGTCGGTTACGACGATGAGTGTTCCAGCTGATATGATCAATAGAACAGCCTACTCGTGAAATTAACGTGCAAGTGGCTGAGCACTCCACAGACACGCGCACCCTTAAAGTAATTCTCAGGAAGATTCAGCTTGACACAGAATGGCCCTTTGATAGACTTGTATAACTCTGTTTTTGCCAGCTGAGTGAATTGGAGCAATGTGAAATAAAGTGTCTTGTTTACGGACATCGAATCATGTTCAAGGATACCGAACTCACAGCCTTATGATCGTGAGCCGAATACCCTAACAACTAAACCACGCACCTTCACTCAGTATCACTGTATACAGTATCACAGAGATGTATTTCAAAGAAACACTCGTTCTGTGATTCTGTTTATACGCTTTCCTTATTGTTGTTCTTGTTAGAGTTGATGTGGCTATTTTCGTAGTTATTCGTATTTTTTATCTTCTCAGTGCTTCACCCCTTCACCCCTTTCCCTTCTATGATTTCAGTGCTGCCGTCCTTTCGAATTTCGAGACTTTTCTCCTATTAAAACCTAATCAAAAGAAAATGTCCTCGCTCCGCTTCGTTGAGAAACGAGTTGTTCGAAGAAATCAGACAAAAAACATACAAATGGGATTTCCATGATTTTCTGTTGATCTTCTTCTTCTTCGGAAGACATTATTCCTCGAAGAGTTTTCTACAATATGTTTTTAGTAGTTTGGTTTTAATGTAGATTCTGTTGATGTAGCTGTAGTCGTTGGTGCTGATGTTCTTGTGCTGGTCTTATTGTAATTTTTCTGTTACAGATGAAGTTGATATTTTTGTTGCTCTCCTTGTTCTTGCTGCTGCTGCCCTGTTATTTTTATGTTGCTGTTATTTAGCTTGTAGTTTCTGTTGTTGTGTTGTTGTTGTTGTTGTTGTTGTTGTTGTTGTCATCGTCGTCGTCGTTGTTGTTGTTACGTTGTCATTGATCTTACTAACAGTGACGTTTTCTTTTTTGCTTCTTTTTCCAGAGGATCCAGAAATGTGAGACAGTTGGTGCCACTCAGATTTGAAGAACTGTGATCCTCTACTACTACTACTACTACTACTACTACTACTACTACTACTACTACTACTATTAGTAGTAGTAGTAGTAGTAGTAGTATCTTTTGTATTCCTCCCGTGCGGAACTGGTCTGGAATTAAATGTGTATTTAATAAACCAAACAGATGAGTTTAATATGCGAATCTGCAACTGAATTTCTAAGTAATTCTTATAGCAGACTCACAGGTTAACGAAGTATCTCCCCATGTTCTAACCTCACCTCCAAAATCCCCAAATCTAAAATTTGGAGTTATCTTGTGAAACGAAATTTTGTAGAGCGACGAATGAGTTTCGAATGAGGCTAAATTCTTCAGTTATACATGCGTTAACTTTATCTTTCACCTTATACTTGATTTAGTTATAGGACAGTGGCCAGGCGGGGACACCGCTTTGGCGAGTTTTAACCAAACGAATCGATTCCAGTACATATTTTTGGAAGCCTGATACTAAGTCCCTAGGTCATTCAATGTTTCGCAACAGATCAATGGGACGATTGAGTAAACCTATCAATAATGAGCCTATAATGACTACTGGAAACAGCTGTAAGTCAAACTTACTACAATAATGAAAAGTATGTAATGACCATTATTTATGCCTTGTCTTGTATAACACTTTATGCAAAAACCAGTATAACTGGAGCACAACCACGGATTTACAATATGAAATGGTGGTGAGCCATAATCACTGACCGTGCTACAAGAATTTGTGGAGTTGTTTACTTATATAAACAATACTGTTAGCCTTGTGTATTAACTTATGAAGTATTTCACCCAGTTTGATAATCCCTTATTGATAATGCTGAGATATATATATATGTATATATATGTGTGTGTGTGTGTGTGTGTGTGTGTGTGTGTGTGTGTGTGTGTGTGTGTGTGTGTGTGCGTTTGTGTGTGTGTGTATGTATATGTATGTATATGTATGTGTGTGTGTATGTATATGTATGTATATGTATGTATATGTGTGTGTGTATGTATATATATATATATATATATATATATATATACATACTATAAAAGGCAGATTTTCTCTGTGTGTGTGTATGTTTAAAATTCACACATTTACACAATTCCAAATTTCTTCGATTAAACAATCGCAACTAATTTTCTAAATACAATAAGTTAGGTCACTGCGTCATTTTTTCACTCCAAAAAATTCCTAATAGCGAATAAAATTCTTAAAACTACACAAGTAAACATTTTCTCCCTAATAAAATCTAATTTCTTCTTTCTAATACAAATCCTTTCAACTCCTACTTTCTCTTATGAACCTTTACGATCAATCCAACAACAAATACAAAAAGATCAAAACTGAAACAATCACATTTCGATACTGTAATGACAGATACTAAAACTACATACAAAATTACTTTGAGCCTCTAAAATTAACTATTTCTATTCCTCTTACACATCGTTTCAATTGCTACTTTCTCTTATGAAGGTTTACGAACGATCCAAGAAAAAATACAAAGAAATGAAGGAGAGTGAGAGTCAAATAAACAGACACACTGCCAATCATACGTAAATACACACATATATATGTACCTATGGTTACCAATGACCTCATTCTAATTGGCGGGAATTATAAGTTTACTTTCCATTTCTAACACCGTCATTTACCAGCGAGACATCTTTCTTAAATACGATCAACAAACATTTATTCCCTACAAACAGTGAGTTTTTTTTGAAAATCTTTTCATAAATCTTGAGATTAACACCCGCATCATTACCTACCTAACCCTAACAAACCCTACCCCTAACACTGTAGTGAAAATCGTACGGGTGTTAATCTGAAAATTTAACAATCTTTTTTAAAACACTTTTACTTACTAACATCCTTTTTATTTAGTGTGTGTGTTGCCCATATATATATACACTTAAGACTGAGTTGTGGGTTGGGAGTTTGATCGGCAGAGGTCATTATTATTATTATTTATTTATTATTATTATCATTTTAAATTTTTCCCACAACGGCGGCTTCGGGCAGGTGGAGAATAGTCGATTATATTGACTCCTGTGTTCAACTGGTACTTATTTTTTAGACCCCGAAAGGATGAAATGCAAAGTCAACTTCGGCGGAATTTGAACTCACACACTCATACATACAAATATCTGTCATTCTCTTCCAAATATGATCGACAGTCAAACGTTTATTCCTTACAAACTGAATTTTTTTAATATCTTTCTTAAAGTGCATTTACTTACTACCATATATAGACACAGAATACACATTAATACACACATACATACAAATACCTGTCTTTTTTTTTATTTAGTGTGTGTGTGTGTTGCCCATCTTAATATATAATGCTGAAGTTCTGTACTTACTAACATTTTTTTATTTAGTGTGTATGTGTGTGTGTGTTGCCCATATATATATGCACTTAAGACATAGTTGTGGGTTGGGAGTTTGATCTGCAGAGGTCATTATTATTATTATTCAGATTAACACCCGCACGATTTTCACTAGGGTGTTAG
>NC_068987.1:46534998-46544965 GCF_001194135.2 Octopus bimaculoides
TGGATGATTGCTGGATTTACTGATATATTTTAGGTTAGTGGAGGGTTTGTGATACGGGAAAAATGTTTTAGTGTGTAGATCTAAAGTGACGTCCAAGAAGTTAGCTATAGATGTTTCATCTTCAAAGACTATACCAAAGCCCATTCTGCTAAAATAACCTAGCTAATTTATTTTTAACTTTTTGTATTTTTTGATTTGTGGTGTTCTCTAAGTATAATAGACAATCGTCTCTGTATAGACCACCCTTAACATTTGAGAATTGGTCTTCTAATTCTATACGAATTCGCCATATTTTCCGTTTTGCTTTTGTTGGTCTTGCCGCTGTTGTTGGTGTTGTTTCTACTGTTCTTGATGGTTTTTTTGTCGATATTGTTGTTATTGTTGTTGCTGTTGTATTTTTGTTGTTTTTATTGGCGACATGTTCCCTCTCATTGCTGTGCTTCACCATATCACAACAGCGGTGTGTTGTCAAGAGTTAACAACTGCATAATATGGAAAAATGGAGACCACCTCCTCCTGTGGGGGTTAAAACAATAAACAGAGAAC
Organism: Octopus bimaculoides; assembly: GCF_001194135.2. NCBI lineage: Eukaryota > Metazoa > Mollusca > Cephalopoda > Octopoda > Octopodidae > Octopus > Octopus bimaculoides. Next base: position 46,535,545 of record NC_068987.1, read on the forward strand.
ACTAGTGGAAAATAGGAAAACTAAAAGAAGCAGCACATATGCTAGGACACAACAACCTCCTAAGCAGACCGAGTACAGATATGAGCAGCATATGGGAAGCGGTATTAAGGAAGATAGAAAAATATTAGAAGCCCTAAAATTCACTCCATAATTGCCCACGGGCATATGGCGTAGTGGTTAAGAGCGCGGGCTACCAACCCCAAGATTCCGAGTTCGATTCCAAGCGGTGATCTGAACAACAATATCGAAACATATCTTAGGAATGATAACCCAGGTTCGAAATTTCCCCAAGACACGTTGTGTTAACAACAAACAAGATGAGGACAAATATCCGTCAAATGTAATTCCCCATCTCTTAAATATAGAACTGTATTAACAATCACAAAAATATGAAAAAATAAGAACAGCAGCAACAAAAGGGCCTCAAATTTGTGGGAAGGAATTAAGTCGATTACATCGACCCCAGTGCGTAACTAGTATTAATTTTATCGACCCGGAAAGGATGAAAAGTAAAGTCGACCTCGGCGGTATTTGAACTCAGAACGTAACAGCAGACGAAATAGTGCTAACGATGCTAACGATTCTGCCAGCTTGCCACCATGATGATGATGATGATGATGATAATAATAATAATAATAATAATAATAATAATAATAATAATAATAATAATAATAATAATAATAATAATAATAATAATAATAATAATAATAATAATAAAGTAAATATAAGGACCTGGTAGTTGAAATACAAAAGATGCAGCATCTTAAAGCAAGAACTACTCTTGTTATGCCCTAGGTATGATAAGAAAGGGATGTCAGAAACATCTAGATAATATCCCAGGAGAACCATGTCTCAGAGAAATCCAAAAGATTGTACTGACAAGTACTGACCACATCCTTAGAAAAACCCTATCAATTTAAATGTATGCGTTGTATTACATAACGATATTTCGCTACTGCCCCTGCCACTTCCCCTTCCCAACCTTTCAATTTTACTGTATCATCTCTTGTCCTTCACTCGCTTAGGACGCTGGGGGTGTCTCGGTGAGTGATTATAACAAACATGCAGATTAAAAGTAAATAATTATAGTAGTAGTAGTAGTAGTTGTAGTTGTAGTGATGATGATCATTTCTTTTATTGGCCACAAGGGCCCAAGACATGGAGGACAGTATCGAAGGACGCGTTACAGCACAAAAATATTACAGAAACATTTGAGGTTAACATCAGTCAAGGGGAGATACTACCATATTAAAGCATATAACAGAGGATATATAACAGATAGTAGAGAAAAGATAATAAATAAATAAATAGAATCCCCAATAGCGAAGCAGTCCACTTAGGATAATCTGGGATTTGGTGAATGCTGTCTTGGGGTTTGGTGACAAGTTTCCTCAATCCAAAAGAAACTTTCTTGGGATTCTTGTGAAATGCAGAACGACACATTCCAGCAAAGCGATTGTGCGCGTCACAATTCGAATTTGTTTCAGCCTCTTGAGTTGCAGTTTACATGTAACAAGTGTACCAATTACTACAGGAACAGTTACCACCCTTTTTTCCCACAATCTCTTCATCTCTCTGATACGGACCTGATATTTCTCAATTTCTTTGGTATTATTATTATTATTATTATTATTATTATTATTATTATTATTATTATTATTATTATTATTATTATTTTATGTTTGACTTTTGCTTTGTATTTGTACAAGTTGATCCCAAGTCTCACCCAGAGACCTCAAGAGACAACAAGTTAGAAGTTCAAGCTGATGTTATGCCTCGGGTGCCATATATTTGGTTTTTGCACAAAGTATTCTTCTAGAGAATGTTTAAGAAAACATAAAATTATGAGTTTGTTTTAAAAGATTACATAGACAGTATTTTACGTAGGATATGGACAGTTTCCATGAGCACTATCTTTTGAATTTCTGCCATTTTGGGGTTTCTTGACATCTAAGCTAGGTAGCAATCAGCCCCTTTTGTTATCATTCGTAGGGTACCTATGACAACAGGTATTGTTTTAGTCTTCAGGTTCCACATTTCGCCAATTTCTATTTCAAGATCTTTATACTTGCTCAGTTTTTGGTAGGTCTTGACAGATACATTTATGTCGATTGGGACAGTCATATCAATCAGGAGGCATGTTTTTTGTCTGAAGTCTTTCAATATAATGTCTGGCCTATTTGCATCTATCTTTTTGTCAGTTTGAACGGTAAAGTTCCATAAGAGTGAGATATGGTCATTTTCAAAACCTGGAGATGGTTAGTGTTCCCACCAGCTTTTATCATGGGCCAGGTCCAAGTTTTTGCAAATGACCCACTGAATATAATGTGCTGCACTATCATGCCTGTTGAGATACTCTGTAGGCACCTGAAGACTGCACATGGAGAGAACAAGATCAATGGTTTCATTTTGTTGTTTACATGCACATGTTGGGATACTGCCGTTCTATAATGTTGGCCTGGTAGCTCCTTGGAGGTAAGTATTGATTTTGGGCTGCTATGATATATCCTTATGTTTCTGATTTTAAACCAGAAGACACTAACTATTGATGGATAAAGGCTTTGTCAACATCGGCATTATTAGCTCTCTTTGGGTATTTGCCATTGAGAGGTTTTTCTAGTCATTTATCAGTAAGAATATCTAACGCAGCAGTTTTAGCACGGGTTCTCTTACGCTTCGCTTTTTCTGTGCTTGTTTCTAGCAGTCTGATTCTGGGATTTGTTGTATTCGGAATTCACTTAGATATTACTTTGCCTGTTTTGTTACTGAGTATGATGTTTTCTTGTTTTCATGCTTTAAGAAAAGTTTTAACATCTAGTCCTCAGAGTTTTTCAAGGTGTTTAGGCCTTGAGGCAATCTTCATTGTTAATTCCAGTTGTAAAAGTCCACGGCTACCCTCTTTCCTTGACAGGTGAATTCGTTCTATAACTATCTTAGGGTGGTGCATTCTAAGCATTATCAACAATGTTCGTATTTTTCTGTCAAGATTACATATTTCAGTAATTGACCAGTTAATGATATTGAAATTGTAAATCATGACTGGTATGGCTAAAGTATTGATCGCTTTGATCCTGTTCCTTGCATTCAGCTCTGTCTTGAATATTGCCCTTACCCTGCAATAACATTCTGTTCTGATCCTTTCCCTCATCATGGAATATTTGGTTCTATTACCTTCAAAGACCCCTAGGTATTTGTAGCTCTCCGCTGGTTCTAACTCTTCTATGTCATTCTGTTGGTTAAGATTAACGTTGGACGTTTCTATCATTTTTCCTCAAATTTATTGAGGCCAAATTGCATCCTGATGTCATCACTGAATTGTTTAACAATTGCTAGTAAGTCCTGTAATTGTTGGTCATTTTTTGCAAAGATCTTTAAATCATCCATGTAAAAGAGATGATTTATATTTTTATCAAACATTTTATAGTCATATTGTACATCATCGAGCAATTCCGAGAGAAGTATTAAGGCTAGACAAAAGAGGAGTGGTAATAGAGAGTTACCCTGGAAAATGCCACATGAAATTCTTACATCTCCAGCATTGACAGATTCATTGTCACTGTTCAAAGTCAGTGTGGTTCTTCATGATCTCATGCTTACAGACAAGAGGTTTTGTAGAGTAGGTGCTATTTTATACAGTTCCAGACATTTCTTAAACCAGCTATGTGGTAGACTACCAAAAGCTTTTTTATAGACTATCCAGGCCATTGACAAGTCTTTGTGTCGTTTGTGACAATCTTCCAACATCATCTTATTGATGAGTAGCTGTTCTTTACAACCATAAGACCCACGTTTACATCTTTTTTGCTCATTAGGGAATATGCCACTTTCTCTTTAAAAACTATAGGTATATTCAGTCAAGACAGATGTTAGTATTTTATACATTGTTGTTAAGCAGGTTATGGGTCTATAAATTTTTAGCTCATTTGTTTCTTCATTTTTTGGAATTAAGAATGTAACACCATTAATTTGCCAAGAGGGAATCATACTAGGTTGTTGCAAAACATTGTTGTAAAGTTTTGATAGCAGTTTATGACACTATGGGAAGGCATTCAACCAGAGGTTAGGAATTTTATCCTTTCCTGGAGACTTCCATTTGCTTGATTTCCTAAGAGCAGATCTTACATCCTCTACTTTGATATCCTCCCACTTTTGCTCTTCTAAGGAATCTAAGTCAGTAGATATTTTATCAATCCAAGGGACCTTTTTATTGTGCGTTTTACTTCTGCCTAAATTTTATTCCAAAATTCCTGCACTTCTTTTGATGAGACATACTTTACTGCAATTGGCATTTTTCCTATCTTCTTTTGGGGCTATTTTTTAACATGTTGTTGTCCTTGAAGAATCTAACGCGCTTTTCATACCTTGCTATGCGGGCAGCTTTAGCACATATCATTTGCTTGATAGTTCCTATAGTGGTATCGATGTAAAGTATAGTTTTCATATTATACTTTTTCTTTAATTTTCGAATTTTTGTTGGTTTGATAATCTTGTCAAACTTAAGGTCTTTTAAACATTCTATGTCAGACCTATGTAACTGAATTTGGTGTTGAACAGGCACTTGCCAAGTAGGCTTTTTGTGGGAATGTTGTCGTTTTCTAATCTTTTTACCTCATAGAATCGTTGAAATCTTCGCGGATGCATAGTACAGGTGGTTGAGATCTGTAATATCAACATCATTAGCTGAAATTATATCCTTAAGTGCAAGGCGGATTTTACCAATCACTTTCAGGCTTTGGTTAGAGCAGCGAATATTTAGGAGAGTGTCACGTTCATTCATATTTTTTCTTTAATTTTCAGCCATTCAATCATGATTTGATTTTTTAGATCATCTAATTCAGTTGAGTCAATTTCTGTGTGACTTTCTTCCTCTGTATGATCTTCATCTGCCTTGGTGTTTATGGTTAGTTCAGAGAGTATTTCACTTTCCTTATCAGTTACATGGACTCTTTCTATCATTACTGCATTTTTGTCAGACCTGGGCTGGTCTGTAATTATTTTCTCAATAGTATCTTCTTTAGCTGCAACTTCGTTTCTTTTTCCCCTTACTGATTGTTTAATTTGGTCAATCACTTATTCAGTTAGTAATTTCTTTTTTATAATGTTTCTTCTGGCGTTGTAACTTCTATGTAGGATCTTACTTCGAGGTTCTTTTGTCACCAGTTCAGGTAGGCTTGTTCAGTATTAGATTTATTTGTGGGAAAATATATGGCATGATAGAAGGCCGTAAGCACTTCTTTATTATCTCCCCTATTTTCATTATTTTTCTCTTGGTTATTTGATGATGAATGTGAATGTCCATCTGTTGGAATATTCCGGTTGTGGGGTACTTCCAGCTCCTGTGTTTCTTGAAGATTTGAACCAGTAACTGATTTTTCGTACTCAGTCTGGTTCCTCACTGGGAGACGCGGCCCTTGTTGACCCCGCTGATGGCCGATCTGGTGTGTATTTTGCTTTATCATTGAAGCACGACGAGCTTAGACGCTGACATTAGGAGATGGATCTGTGTGTTTAGGGTTAAGTTTTTGAGACAATACCGCCTCCGAGTTCTCTGAATGAAAACATTGCTCGTAACGTAGCTTCTTAAGGCTAATAGCTTTGTATTCGTCTGTATTTTTGTTGACAGATTTATCACCGGGCATCGTTTTTTCTTTGTGGTGTTTTTAAAGTTATGAATTGTTCACTCCGTCTATGTTATTTCGAAAAATAGAAAAATTGTGTTGTCATTTTTTTTGCTTCGTTTGTAACACGTAATTTCATATGTATCCATGTGTATCCTGTAAATTTAATGTAGTTGTGTAAACATTGGGATGTATGTATAGTCCTAGGGGCATTAAAATGTATATATGATTGTAGAGACATTCATTCGAGTGTATGAGTAATTAATCAATTTATGTACTTACTGTTTTGTTCCACTTATAATTTCTAATTTGTAAACTTTCCGATGTTGATTTCGCATGTGTCTTTCGCACATGTTTCACTGAGACATCGTGCATGGGAGAAACTGTTCTTTGTATGGCAATGAAATTTCGTTTTTGCGATTATTTTCGTTAAAAGGCCGCTTCCTTCAAGTCTTCCACATGTTCCTTTATCCCATTCTACCGATGTTATTAGATTAGATTTGCTTTTGCATGGGGAGCTCTGAGTAGCATATGCATGTTCTTCTTCTTCTTCTTCTTCTTCTTCTTCTTCTTCTTCTTCTTCTTCTTCTTCTTCTTCTTCTTCTTCTTCTTCTTCTTCCTAGTATTATTATTATTATTATTATTATTATTATTATTATTGAAGGGGACTCACTCATACCATTTTTTATAGTCTCACATATTTCACCGACATATTAAGGAGGCGGACCAAACTAGGACATCATCAATTCTATGGTAATTTTTTTTCTAACTGGATGAATAAATTAAGCTGTAGGTGTTAAGCAACTAGAAACACTACTGCTGACAGTACATAGATTTTTCAGAGTAATTGATTACAGATTCTAAATAGAAATATGCATGAAAGTAAACTTGAAAAGAGGAAAATTAATTATTAATGCTAATATGATGCTGGAAAAAGAAATTGAGATAAGAGAATTACAATATGCAGAGACGAATACTTAGGAAACATGAAACTAGGCAATATTCAAGTCACTCAAATGATAGAAAGATTAGGAAGAAATATCATAGACACATTAGATTAATGCCTACGAAAACTAAAATACAAAGTAATAAGTGTCAATACTGTATTAGTAGTAATTGTAGTTATGATATTTCCAGTTTAAATAATTATAGTTATAATATTCTCTGATGGAACTCAGCTGGGAAGTAGAAAAATAATGATTACACTACCCCAAGTTTGACAGTGTAAAATTATATTTACGATGAATAAGATAGATAAGAGCATTATGCTATTAGAAAATTGTTATAAAATATCTACTGTAGGTCTGTAAGCATATTGAGTTAAGTATAATGGAAGACTAATATATAAGTAACTATAAAACTGAACAAAAAAGCTATTTCCTGCCATCAAGAAAGTAAAAATAGAATACGGAGGCTGAAATTACAAAGAGTTATCAAGAAAAAAAACGTGACAAATCGACAGAGATTATGAAAAAAAAATCAAAGCTGAAATTCGGGCTGCAGAGTTCCTTGATAATGCGATGCCAAGGAAAGTTCTCGCATCTAAAAAATATGAATTAGCCAAAAGTAGAGTAGAAGAAGTTGTTACTAATGAGAAATACCGAACTGAAGAGTTCTAGCTTTCAGAATAGGATTAAAGCCATTTTAATAAAAACCACAAAGGGCATGTAATGAAACAACCTACATTAATTGCAAAAAATATGTGTGAGAAAGAAATAGTTGACCACATTGTCTCTGGTTCCCAGTTTTAGTCTAAAGGATACTTGTACAGTATAACAGAGATGGGGCTTGCATACACTGGACATTATGCTGGCATTATAAAATAGAAACGGGAAACGGGTAGAAAAGATATATACCAAAGAAAAAAGTTTCAGAGAATGACAACGGGACCATACTCTGTGATATTCCAATAAACACAGATAGGGATATCATGGATAATTGGTCAGATATTGTTGTCGAGGATATCTATGAAAGGAAGAGCCTCTTCCTTCCCAAAAGATGACGATATATCTCTCAATGAAGTGGAAAAGTTTTGGAATATAAGATCGTGAAATAGAGATAGCCCGAACGTTGGCGCTGAAAACGGAAACTATACCAAAGCTACAGGTGTCTTTGGAATGATTTAAACATATACAGATAAAGCTTGATAATACTAAAACTCTAGAGATGTTTGTCTGTACCAGAAATATCTCAGAAATAGTATATTTTATCTTTTATTTCTTTTTTTTTTTTGCATATTTATTTTTATACTTACCCTCGGCAGTGCAGTACAAATTTTTGTGACATTTGGACCACTATTTATTAATGAAAACGAGTAAACACAATTTTTTTTTATTTTGTTATTTCTTGATAAAAAAATATGGTTTCTGTGACGTCAACACACGTACACACATACTGAATATACACACATATAATGAATGTCATGTCGCGTCAATCAGCACAAACACACGTCCCCTATCTGTGACATATACACACTTATAGTCTTCGCGCTCTCTAAGAAAAAAGTCGACTTTTTGACGTACACAATATTTTAATCATTTAGAAATATTTTAAACTGAATATGATTTCAAAAATGTAAGTTGTTTCTAAAGTAAGTATTCATATTTTAGCTTTCTTCACGTAGACAATATTTTAGTGTTGTTTTTAAATATTTATTTACTTTTGTTTTAAAGTGAAAGAGAGGAGAAAGTGAAAGAGAGGAGAAAGTGAAAGAGAGGAGAAAGTGAAAGAGAGGAGAAAGTGAAAGAGAGGAGAAAGTGAAAGAGAGGAGAAAGTGAAAGGTGTCTGTACGTGCATACGAAATGGACGTGTGTGTGTGAAAGAAAGAGAGAGAGAGGAAGAAATAGAGAGAGAAAGAGAAGAGTGAGTGAAGAGATGTACTGCCATGTATACGTACATGCATCAATACATATGCGTACATCTTTTTTGTATGTTCGTGTGCATGTGTGTGTGAGAGAGAGAGAGAGAGTGAACGTGCGTGTTCTCATGTATGTGTAAGTAGCACTCTCTCTCTCTCACACACACACACACGTCCATTTCATATACACGTTCATACATCTTTCACTTTCTCCTCTCTTTAACTTTAAAACAAAAGTAAATAAATAAAAAAATTTTTACGGAAATTAAAAAATAAAACCAGCTGATCCGGATGACAGTTCCGAAAGTCAGAGCGACAGTTCTGAGAGTCAAAGCGAAAGATCACCCCAAGGGAATACCATTACATAATTTTTTTCGAGTGCATTCAACGTATCTCAGCTCCAAAGATTTGGCTGCTATTTCTAGCACGCACTGCTACTACGTAACAGCTATTTCCGATACAGGACCCGAAATATCTGTTACGTAGTAGCATGGCGTGCAAGAAATAGCAGCCAAATCTTTACTTTTCCCGGGAAAGGAGCCGTTTACGCATGATTTCGATGTCACATTCGTTGAAAGCATGTGAAATAACCTGGAGAAGAAAAAAAACATGAAACAAAACTCCGTTGCTGGGAAACTCATACTTTCCATGTGACCCAAACGGACGTGGGTGGTGTAGTGCATAACTAAGATCCAGGACATTTATGATTAACATACCATTACTACACACATATGTAGATGGTGTCCTCTACAAGGGAAACTAAGTACAGATTAGACTCTTTCAGTTCAATAGCAAATCTCCTGCAATACACTCTATGTAAACAGCACGTAAACACATACTTTATCAATCACCATCCAACAACACAGTTCACACAACAATTACTGTAAGAAATCATATCAAATGCATTCTCACACTATATAAATATATATATATATATATATATATA
>NC_068987.1:46548879-46550595 GCF_001194135.2 Octopus bimaculoides
TTCCGGAGTATTCGAGCGGTTCCAAGCAGTGCTGTTTTCTGCAAGTGCTCCACACTTATTGCAGCTCCTATTTGTTCCATGTACTTCTCAAGATTTTTACTCACTGTTCCTAGGGCTCCGACAATTATTGGTACTGCTACACCTTTTTCATCGACCACAACTGCTTAACTTCCCAAGCTAACCTGTCATATCTCTCGACTTTTCTTTCTTCCTTATCGCATACCTTGGGCATGCTATATCTATGATCCGGCATAGTTTGCTTTATTTCTCAATTAAGACTATGTCTGGTTTCCTATTCTCTATCTCATGGTCGCACTGAATCATAAAATCCCACAGATCTTTGCATTATCATTTTCGATGATGCCTTTGGGTTTGTGGTCGTACCAATTTTTTACTCTGTCAAGTCCATACATGTTGCAAAGTGTCCAATGGACAAGGCTTGCTATATTGTCGTGGGGTCTCTTATATTCCTTCTGGGCAAGTGGCGTACATTGGCTGGTAATATGCCATACAGTTTCACCATTTTGTCCACAAATTCTGCACTTATCACTTTCTGATGTGTTGTCTATTCTGTATTTTATGTAGTTTGTTCTTATTGCTTGCACTTTGGTAGCACAGATTAGAGCCTCCGTTTCCGCTTTTAAATTACTTTTAGTCATCCACAGCCATCTTTTTTCTCTGTCTGTCTTATCTTCAACATCCCTATGACATTGTCCATGCATTCTTTTCTTTACCCACCTATTTTCAGCTTCATTCGTTTTCAATTGCTAGTACAGTGCTTTATCTTTGTAATCTTTCATCCCACACAAGCCTGACCTTCTTACTTCTAATAATAGCGGTTCTGTGGCACTCTTTACATACCATGGTATGTTGTTTTCTTCTGCTCTAATGCTGTGTTCGCATCCAATGTGTCCTCTTCTCCCTCTTTTTCTAAGTTACTTTTTCTCTTCTTGCAGTCTCTAAATACAGCTTTGTCTATCAGGAGTTGATCCTTGGTACCTCAGCACTTACACTTGCAACCCTTCTGCTCATGTAGCAGTACTCCATTTTTTCCAGTTGTCCGTACATTGGCTTTACGACTATTTCAATCAATAATATCCACATAAGTGTCAAGCAGGATATCGGCCTGTAATTGTCTACCGTATTACCTTTTTCGATGTTTTTCAAGCAAAGCATTGTCCTACCCATTGTCAACCATTCTGGTGTTACTCGGTTGGCATTTAACAAGGTGTTGAGTTGCACAGCTATTCCTGCATGATATTCACCAAATCTTTTGATCCAGTAGCCTTGAAATCCATTTGGTCCCGGGGCCTTCCATTTGCCCATATTTTGCTGATTTCCTTCACTTCCCTAACTGAAATTACTAGCTCTGCTTGTTGTGGGCAAACTACTGTTTGTTTCAGTTCTTGCAGCTATTCAGCATCCTTCTTGTGCTCTTTGTCTTTGCTCCAGATGTTATCTGGTATCAACTTTTCATTACTCTTTTTTACTCTTCTACTTGTTTCACTCTTTTGACTGTGGCCATGCTGGAGCACCGCCTTTAGTCGAGCAAATCGACCCCAGGACTTATTCTTTAGAAGCCTAGTACTTATTCTATCGGTCTCTTTTGCCGAACCGCTAAGTTACTGGGACATAAACACACCATCATCGGTTGTCAAGCGATGTTGGGGGGACAAACACAGACACACAAACACATACACACATACATATATATAT
>NC_068987.1:46551447-46555664 GCF_001194135.2 Octopus bimaculoides
ATCACCATTAGTTTTATTATCTTCTTTCAGATCATCTATATGTCTCTCATCAAGTAAACTACCACTGCTCCTTTCCTGTCTATGAGATTACTTTCATTAGTAAGAACTGTATTTTCGTCGTTATCTCTGCTGCTCTTTTCTAGCTTGATCACATAATCTCTGTTCCGTGAGTTGAAACAATCTATTTTCCCTCCAATGATCATACATACGTTGTCGGTTATTATTATTATTATTATTATTATTATTATTATTATTATTATTATTATTATTTTTATTATCATCATCATCATTATTATTATTGTTATTACTATTATTATTACTATCATTATTATCATCATCACCATCATCATCATTACCATTGACTGATAGAGCAACGCCTGCAATCAAATGTACTGGGGGTACATATATACAAAGCCCAATATACCCATCATGACTACCGTCTAATAAGGGTACACCAGACACATGCATTACAGCCTTACATGCGTGACATGGTGATCTCATATCAAGATTAACAGCGCATGTCCTTGCAGGTGGAGCCCAGTTAAAATTTTCTTCAGGTCGAGTAGCCCATCCCGTTCAAAAGGTCCATGAATAAGAGTTATTTAAAGATGATGAACGAAAGGCCCATATTTCCAAGGATGAATTATTCAAACCCCAAAGAATCCTTTTCAACACATGGCTATGATGCTTCCCCACTACTCCTGCTCATGATCAGAGATGCACATATCATCAGCTACCAAGGAACATGCTCAACTGGTTAAGGTCAAAGAACTGACTAGCAAATCTGCGGTATTAAATAGAATATTTGCTGTAGTCCATCTTTTATACCAAGACTAATCATATCCATGCTAAGACTTCCAATCAGTTAAGCTTAGAAGTCACGAGATCTACTGTATGGTATTGCATTAGGACATTTATCATTATCATCACTATTATTATTATTATTATTATTATTATTATTATTATTATTATTATTATTATTATTATTGCCGTTGTTGTCACTGTTGTTGTTGTTGTTGTTGTTTTCGTGCAAGCCACTTTATGTTTTTTCTGTTTTATACTAATACATTTTGTACTTTTTATGTAGCCTCTTGTTGCCGATAAAGAAGCCATTATTATTATTATTATTATTATTATTATTATTATTATTATTATTATTATTATTATTATTATTATCATCATCATCATCATCATCATTTAGCTGTCAGTTTTGTACTTGCCTTGCAAAAGACTTTATGTGACATCTAGTGTTGGAACAGATGTTATACGTTAGAAAGGGTCATTTTTGTTAATAATATTCATTAAATTATTGTGTGTACATATGTGGCTAATGCAGACCAGCCGAAGACGAGGGAACGTCTACGATGAGGTTACAAATGGTGACAAAAGAACTCTGATAAAGCAACTAATTGATTGATCAAACGACTTTGTCAAGTAATCGATTAGTTAATTGGTAAATTATTTAACTAATTGACTACAAATAATATTAAATGTACAATATAACCACTGTGTATGATGCTGCTGCTGTTGTTGTTGTTGTTATCATTCCTATTAAATTCTTTCATTTTGTTTCCATTTCTTGCCGAGTGTCTTCCCAACACCTGGGGCAAAGAAACTCACTGTATATATAGGTAAACCATTAAAATAAACACACCAGATTGTTCATTTGCAAAGTAATCTGATAGAAAATAAAGTGAAGAGAAAGAGAGAGAGAGCGAGAAAATGAGGCAGAAAAGAAAAAAATGAAAAAAAAAGAAAACAGAAAGTAACGGGGAAAAAGAAAATTCAAAATGACAATGTCCTTCTGAATACGTGTGACGTACCAGTTAAGTCAGTCTTTTGTACTTCCTGCATGGAAGGCGTTTTGGAATTACTTCGGTCGACTGTTCGAGAAGAGTGGCGCTTTGGAATACAGCATGAATCTCAGGGCCTGCCTTAACGGCCTGCTACGACTCTCAATAAGAGAGGCAGAGTTTTGCGAAAAGACGTGAAAATACAAGAAGTGATAATTAGCTACACAGAAAATCATCTGGTTTAGATGGTCTGTCGTACGAGCTTTACTTTTACATATCAGACTTGTTTCGAGACCTCGTAGCAAATACGTACTGCAACGAGCAACAGAACATGAGGATCCCCAGTTCTGTGAGTCGAGGAGCGGTGACGCTTTTGAGAAAGGACGACATCACCGTTATAATGCTGGACAACAAGTACGTCGAGATGATTGGTATTGCACTAAGGAACTACGAGGCGGTGACAGGAGCAAGAATCAACCAAAAAACGTTTGTAGGCCTGCAGCTCTGTACTTTGTTAGGTAGATCCACATCATCCAACAGCGCTGTTGAGAGCCTGACTGGCGAACCAGTTAAAATGCTTTCGGTCTGCTTTGGTACAGATCTCCGATTGGAGAACAAAGGTAAGATACAAGCATGGTGGCCAATCTCACCTAGAAATGATCCGAAAGGTCGGGTAAAGATGGCGAATGCTTAGATCACCAACGTCATCAATTACCGCTTGACCATCGTATATTGCTCCGGTTCATGTCTGACCGGACTGGAACGCATGCTTTTTTTTACTTTTGTAGAAGGGAAGCGTTCCACCGATCAGGTGCTCCATTTTATGTGAAAACCCACTGACTGGAGGACTGGGTATTCTGTACTTGATGATTCGCTGAGACTGCGAAATCATCAGTAATTCTTGACAGAGGACAGGCGTGGTCACCGTTTGTCAGACAGGTTTTTCCACAGCCAGTCTCTTTAAAAGAGCTGTAGACTCCGTCATGCAAAGACCGAGACAGGGTTCTTGGCAATTAGAATGCTGTTAAGTGATCGCAACGTTCTGCTAGCCAGGCAATGTGGTCGAAGGGCTTTCCACGTTGGTTTTACTTAAAGGTTAGTGGCAGACAAGCTAGAGGAGATTCTCGGGGCAAGTCTGATCATCGATGAAAACCATCTGGATGCACTGTTCCAAAGGACTTTTGAGTCGGAGCCTCATAAATAGTTCGCAGAAATCCCTGACCATGCAGTGCTACCCGGAGTGACATTGCCAGTCATAGACAAACTGTGCAGTCATAGAAGTCCTGTCAGCAGGGCTTATTCAAGATGCGCACAGATCGATGAAACTGTTCTGCACAGATTCGTCTAGTTTCCGAGCATTACTGGCTTGTAGGGTCATGCCAAACAGTTGATGTTATTTATAGTGCGGGTCTGGTTATCAATTGAGTCTGTTGTGGAGAACGTTTCCCGACTTTCCTTTCGCCGAGGACAGGCAGTGTTTATCTGTTTGGTGTCTTTGGCGAAAGAGTTTGTATGATAGACCAGATTGAAAGCGCTGAAAACAGAAACTCTTTCCTTTGGTCAGACCTTCATCAGTTTTTCTCAAGTGAAACTTGAAAAGACAGGTGAATGCAGAGAGGGAAATTCTGCTTCGTAGCAAATTTGTTTACGAGTGGATGAGAGCGGGGGTGGCATAGTCATAGCGAACAAGCTTGCATTGAACTTCCTTCTGCAGATTGAAGGGGGACAACAGGTAGAATGTTTAATCTTGCGGATTAAACGACTGTATAAAGATGTCCTCGATGGACAGTTAGGTGACATTTATTATGGCAGTATTGTTTGTTTTTTTGTTGTTTTGATGTACTCATAAAAATTTTTCCTTTTTTGTGGTCAGCGTATCTAGGACATTATTTGTAGTATGGTGGCATGCTCACAGTTGTTACATCTAAGGTAACTTGACACTGGGAACACTGCAGATTAAAACACACAGTTGTACAGATTGTGACAGCAGAGGAACATGAGGGAGTCAATACAACCCTGTATCTGTAGAGCGTAAGGAGTTAAGAGTCGGAACACTCACTTACGTGAGGCACTTCTGTTTTGAAGATTTTTCTATAGATTCTTAATAACTTTATGGCCAATTCCCTTCCTCCTTTTAAGAGGTCAAAGAAAACAGATCATGATTTAAGAGAAATGTCGTTGCTATATCTAGTAAGGGCAGTGATAAGGTTGAGACTCGTAGTTCTATTGAAGTATTGAAAGCTGGTGGTAGATTATGTGCATTACGATAAACAGTGACCTGGTTTAGATTATCAAAGAGAATTATAGACAGCGGAAGGTGCAGAGGATAAAGGCAATTTGGCTGTGTATCAATTGATGCAGTATGTCGAACTATAGAGAAATGTATATATATATATATATGTATATATATATATATATATATAT
>NC_068987.1:46555783-46557591 GCF_001194135.2 Octopus bimaculoides
GGGTCATTGCTGCATTTTTTGCTAACTCAGTATAATCTTTGTTTCAGGGGAAAATAATGGTCGACTCTCAGCTTACTCAAAAACTGAAGAGGCATGCTGTTAAAGACTGAGCATAGCGATTTAGAAATATCTCCATTTTTAAAAGTTGCCAGATCTTTCGTCTACAAAGTTTGTAAGGAGTTAGAGACTGAAGAGGGAAACGTATCACCAGTATCGAAGCATAAAACGTATTCTAAACGCTCTGAATACATCAGAACACCTAAATGGATCCAGAAAGTTCAACAGACAATTGATTACAATCCCAGAAAGTCCATGAGGTCAATTGCAAAAGATCTCCATGTGCCAGAAGAAACAGTCAGAAATGTTGTCCACGAAGACATCAGATATAAATTTTATATGAGGATGAACGGTCAATTTGTCAGAAAAAGCAAAAGAAAATCACTACATCATATCTACAAGGCTCTTAAACAAACTGAAAAATCCAGCAGAAGAAGATTTGATTTGGTTTTTCTCAAACGAGAAAAACTTCGATCAAGATCAAAAATTTAACAGGAGAAATAACAGATGGTTATGCGCAGACTCTTCTAAAGTTTCAAGTGTCATGCATACAAAATTTGCTTCAACTGTCATGGTTTTAGGGATTGTCAGCAATGAAGGCCATGTGATGCCTCTTTGCTTCTTTCCATAAGGCTTTAGAGTTAACTCTGTCGTCTACATTGAGGTCCTGGAAATAATTGTTAAAGCCTGGATAGGCAGTGTATGCAATGGAAGGTCATATGTGTTTCAGTAAGACTGCACTATCACACATGGCTCAAGTAACACAGGAATGGATGGTTTAAAATTTAATAAATTTTACCTAATCAGAAAACAGGATTTTGAAGCTGGCGTTTTCTGCATGATAGCTGTCTATCACAAAATATAAGCAAAATCATTACGAGGAGGAATTTTTATGAAGCAAAACATTACGACGACCAACGTTGTAAGAACTTCAGAAGTTTTAATGAATAAAGTCATGTGAAACGGTCGAACAGGAGGAAAGGCTTCAACGAAGTTTTTTGCGGAAAATTGCACACATCTATACTGATCAAGAGGCCTATCTGTCGATGAAGGCATGGTCTGACATGGAATAAACAAAAATTTATATATGACATTCTATCGTAAAAACTGCCCGGCAACGACGGGCTGTTTTTACAAATGTACATGTGTGTGTGTGTCTGTGTGTGCGTACGTGCGGGCAATAGATTTCCTCCAGCCATTCACGCTCCTCCAATTTTCTTCTCTATCTTTTCTCCGGTGAAGAACTAGTAACCGAAACGTCACAAATCTTTCCCTTCCTTTTACAGCGTTAAACTTATACAATATGTATTAAAACTTATCCCACCTCTGTTGTCTTTTTTCCTTTTTGTGTTCATTGCCATCGTAATATGTGCATGTGTTTGTATTAGTATTTGTATGTATACATATGTATGTATATATATGTATATATATATATACACGCACACATACATACATACATATACAAATATCCACAGCATACATACATACATACATACATACATACATACATGCATACTTACATACATACATATTTACATACACACATACATACATATATAGATGCAGGCGTCGCTGTGTTTACTTCCCAACCACATAGTTCTGAGTTCAATCTCGCTACTTGACTTTTGGGCTCAGTGTCTTCTACTATAGCATCGTGTCGATCAAAGCCTTGTCAGTGGATTTGATAGACGGAAACTTAAAGAAGCCCGCCGTATATATATATATATATATATATATATATATATATATAT
>NC_068987.1:46558109-46565755 GCF_001194135.2 Octopus bimaculoides
GTGTGTGTGTGTGTGTGTGTGTGTGTGTGTGTGTGTGTGTGTGTGTGTGTGTGTGTGTGTGTGTGAGCGTGTGTGCGTGTGTTTGTATGTATATATGTATGTGGGGGGCCTGCGTGTGTGCGTGTGTATTTATGTGCATTATCCTTATCATCATCCAGGGGAGTGGATTTGTAGAATCGTTAGAACGTCTAACAATATATCTTGCGGTATTTCGTTACTCTCCTTCATGTTCGCGCTGAAGTCAAGGTTGCTTTTCATCCTTAGAGCGTCGATAAAATAAAGCACCAGTGAAGTACTTTGGTCGAAATAATCGACAGTTCTATTCCCCGATTTTGAGAGTTGAGCGTCTATATAAGAGAATTATCATGAACAGTGAATCATCAACAGTGAATCATCAACAGTGAATCATCAACAGTGAATCATCAACAGCGTGCTTCAATTTTAAGAAAGCATATACCAACTCGAGCGTTTTGCTGCTTTTTAAATATTTATTTTCCGAACGAAACGCAATTCACAACCATTTGCAACACTAACAAAGATCAAACAATACATTTGTACGGAATACACAATTAATTTCCAAGCGAAATACAGCATGAAAAGAAGAGGATACTAACATAAATTTCGGATTTGAGTTCTGAGTTCTGAGCTCACATTCCTCCGAGGTCCACTTTGCATTTCATCCTTTCGAGGTCGATAAAATTAAGTACCAGTTGAGCACTGAGGGTCGATGTGATCGACACCCACCTCCACTGAACTTGCTGGCCTTGTGTCAAAATCTTAAACTATTATTATCATGATTATTATTATGATTATAATTGTTGTTGTTGTTATTATTGAGTGAGAGAGCAGCGCATGCCATCAAAGTGACACTGGAGTACAATTATACGAAGCTCAATATACCCGTCATGACAACCAGTCTGATAAGTGTACACCGGACACATGCATCACAACCATATGTGCACAACATGGTGATCTCATATCAGGATAAACAGCGCATGACCTTGCAGGTGGAGCCCAGTTAGAATTTTTTTCAGGTCAAGTAGCCCATCCAGCTCAAAAGGTCCCTGAATAAGGTTTGTTTAAGGATGACGAACGAAATACACATGTTTCCAGAGGTGAACTATTCAAACCCCAAAGATTTCCTCTCATCACATGGCAATGATGCTCCCCCACTACTCCTGCTCGTGATCAGAGATGCGCATATCGTCAGCCACCAAGGGACATACTCAACACATTAAGGTCATTACTGCAGCCCATCTGTTATACCAAGACAAAACAATGTACATGATAACATTTCCAACCAGTTAAGATCAGAAGCCATGAGAACCACTGCCTAGTATTGCATCAGGGTATTTATTATTATTATTATTATTATTATTATTATTATTATTATTATTATTATTATTATTATTATTATTATTATTATCATTATTATTATTATTATTTTCGGGCGAGGTTGACTTTACTTTTCATCCTATCGGGGTCGATAAATTAAGTACCAGTCAAGTGCTGGGGTTGACTTTCCCTTTCCCAAAAAATTTCGGGCCTTTTGCCTACAGTAGAAAGGATTATTATTATTATTATTATTATCAATATTATTATTATTATTATTATTATTATTATTATTATTATTATTATCATTGCCTTTGCACAGCTTCTAACGCTGGAGATGTACTACGGTGTCAGCTTTTCACTACCAGTGAACTAAGGTAACACCTCTTATTTTTCGAGCACCTTCCAGAGTATTCGAGCGGTTCCAAACAGTGCTGTTTTCTGCAAGTGCTCCACACTTATTGCAGCTCCTATTTGTTCCATGTATTTCTCAAGGGCTCCGACAATTATTGGTACTACTACCCCCTTTTTGATTGATCACAACTGCTTAACCTCCCCCAAATTCCGCAAAATCGACTATGCCAATCATTCTTACGGGTCGATAAATTAAGTACCAGTGAAACACTGGGTCGATGTAATCGACTAATCTCCTCCCGTCAAATTTTGGATCTAGTGCCTTTAGTAGAAAGGATTATTATTATCAAGGCTGTGAGCTAGTAGAATCGTTAGCACTTCAGACAAAATGCTTCGTGGCATTTCTTACGTCTTTAGGTTCTGAATTAAAATGCCACCGAGGTCGACTTAGCCTTTCAACATTCGAAGGCGATAAAATAAGTAGCAGTTGAGTACTGGGGTCGATAAAATTGACTTATCCCTTCTCCCAAAATTTCAGGTCTTATGTCTATAGTAGAAAGAATTGGCAAAATCGTTACTGTGCCGGATAAAATGCTTTCGGAGTTGATAAAATAAGTACCAGTTAAATACTGGTTCATTGTAACCGACTAGCGCCCACCCCAAAATTTCAGATCTTGCTCTTATAATAGAAAGAATTATTTTATCATCATCATTATAATAGACAGAATTATTATTTTTACTATCATCGTTACTTCCATCATTACTGTTATTTTATGACCATCATCAATATTAGTAGTAGTCACAACAATACCAACAGTAACCGCCGCTACCGCAGCATCGACAACAGCAGCAGTAGTAATAGTAGTTTGTCTTATAATGAATGACATGTTTGCCTAACGTTATCACAGAGCGTGACGGTAACAAATGACGCGAAATAAAAGACTTTAGATGGCTATTTTCATTTCCATAGAGGATAAAAAGACAGGAAAGAAATAAAAAAACATAAAATCCTTTCCATTAAGAACACAGTTTTCACTCTCTCTGTCTCTTTCTCTTTGTCTTTGTCTTTTTCTTTTTTCTCTTTCTCTTTTTCTCTCCCTCTCTCTTTCTTTTTGTTCCAACTACTCCCACCAGCACTTTCCGACGTATCTTATTTCAAGTATTCATTCTTTTATTTATTTAGCATGCAACGCCGACGGGGAACGGTAATAAATTATACGGCCATCCACAGCTCGATAGCAATATTAAATGTATTCTTCTATGTAATACATTTTTTACAGAAAACTTGAAAATCGATATATATCTTTTGTAGAAATATTCGCTTCCTGCTTTTTTTTTACCGTTACCTTTTTGATATCGAATATTTTTTTAATAAATATTTTGTTTAAATTTCGTTTTAAATTGTTTAAACGTTTCATTTCTTCAAATAAAAGTGAAAAATCCTGCATAATTGATTTCCCACGTTAGCAATTTACTCAAAAAACCTCAAACAAACAGGTGACAGCTATAGATGATCGCCTTCATTGCGTTACTAGTGCTTATTTTAATTGGATTGTCTTCATTGCATGATTAGTGCTTATTTTAGCCAACCATCCGCCCATCAGTTAACCATAATCAGTTCTCAACAGGGCGATGCTAGCAAGCAAACGGTTGCCTATCATCTGCCCCTCGTCTGCTTAAGCTATAGACACGTCCTTTTAATCACAGGTTACTCGATAGATTTTAAATTTTCTGTTATTTAACTATTAACATCCTACTGATTGCCCAATGATGACTGACAATTAGTTCTAACGTCTTCGAACACTTCAATGCAATTTGACCAAAATTGCTTGCTGCCGTACTTTTGCTGTTTCTTTACGAGTAATTATGCGTTGCTCATTCATTTTTAATCATTCTCAAAATATTCTTAAACAAACTACAGTTAAGAATGGAACAATTGTATAATTTATGTAATCTAAACCTCTTGCCGTAATCACACATTCTATATTAAAACATTTGTACAGATTTATAATTGCTTTTATTTCATAAATAGCAAACTGGTCTTTATAAATACAAATTCACAAAGGGAATATTATTTTCTTAATACTTTATTCTAAGATGTGAAACATTTTTCATTATATTTAATAAATACTATATGCCCTAGTGTGTTACCTGTGGGTAACTTTGGAAGTATACTTTTTGCTACCATCAGTAATATCAGAAATTAGCTTTTACCAAATTTTTTGGTGCTTACGCAAAATAATGAAATGAATATTAATTTTCAAAAATAAAAATATTTATTACTATAAATAGAATTAAATAAAACAAATTTCTCATCTGTAAATTTGCGACAGATACATGTTGGCATTCTAAATTTAATTTCCGCACAGTCAAAATCTGAAGCTTATCTCTTAAGATACGTGTATTTTTCAGAAGGTCATGGCACTCATCCTGCACATCTTATGTTAATTATCAGTGTATCTCTATTTTAATCTCTTTCTCACCTGTTGTCTATATTACGTAAAGCATGATTGGAGATACAAATCAGCCAATCAACACTTATATCAGCTATTATTATAAAGAGATGTATTCCACCGAGGTCGACTTTGCTCTTCATTCTTTGGGGTCAATAAGATAAGTACCAGTTGAGTACTGGGGTCGACGTAATCGACTATATCCCCCCACCCTAAATTTCAGGAATTGTGCCTATAGTACAAAGGGTTATTAGAAAGAGATGTATTCCGCCGAGGTCGACTTCGCCTTTCATACTTTCAAGGTCGATAAAATAAGTACCAGTTAAACGGTGGGGTCCGATGGAATCAACTTACCCCTCCCCCAACTTGCTTGCCTTGTGCCAAAATTTGAAGCCATTATTATAAAGAGATGTCATGTGTTATGTCTGAATATATTTTAGCTTTGTAATATTTCCATCATTATTTATGCTACCTAAGTCGGCGAGCTGGCAGGATCGTTAGACCATGGGGCACAATGCTTAGCGGTACTTTGTCTGTCGTTACATTCTGAGTTCAAATTCCACCGAGGTCGACTTTGCTTTACATCCGTTTGGAGTCGATTGAATAAGTACCAGTTAAGCACTGGGGTCGATGTAATTGACTTAAACCCTTTCCCTCAAATTTCAGGCCTTGTGCCTACAGTAGAAAGGATTATTTATCCTTCATAAGTCGGCGGGCTGGCAGAATCATTAGCACACCGGATAAAACGATTAGCGCGTTTTGTCCGTCTGTACGTTCTGAGTTCAAATTCAGCCAAGGTCGACTTTTCCTTTCCTCCTTTTGGGACGGATAAAATAGGTACCAGTTGAGCACTAGGGTCAATACAATCGACGTAATCCCTCCGCGTAATTGTTGGCTTTGTGCCAAACTTTGAAATCATTATTTACACTTGCTTATACTTAACGTCTAATAATCATATAGATTGTGTTCCGTATAAATTCAGACGGAAAATTTGTTTTATTGAATTTTATTTAATATATTCCTTATGAAAATTATTATTTATTTAATCATTTCATATAAACAAGAAATTTGATAAGAGTTAAATTATTGTATGTATGCCATATTTCCTCATATTACACATGGTGGTAAAAGTATACTTCCAAAGTTACCAATAGTGTAACAGGTAACACTCTAGTTAATACATACAGGCGCAGCCGTGACTGTGTGCTAAGAAGCTTGCTTCCTAACCATAAAGACCGATAGAATAAGTACTAGGCTTACAAAAAATAGGTCCTGGAGTCGATTTCTTCGACTATAAGCCTTTAAGGCAGTACTCCAGCATGGTTGCAGTCAAATGACTGAAACAAGTAAAAGAATGTATATATATATATATATATAAAATGAGCACTCAATACTGAATTTATTAAACATGGATAAACAATATTTGGGAATTTCACTTAAGGATATACCAATTCCTTCCAAGGACACATATTTATTATTATTACTCCAGAAAACAAACGAATTAATTAAAAGAACGAGATGGAAGGCATTCTTCTATGATAATAAAAATAATATGAAAGACCAATGAATAAGGACTTAAATATTATAAAAACCCTCCACAAAATCCACTGTTAACCGAATTCGAATCTAATATCTTAGAAATGATAAAAGCCATAAAATTTACATCCTTTCATCCCAAATATCAAAATAATTTAAATAAAATAATTAAAAAAATTATTAAATCACCTAACATACACGTATTCTTAGATAAAACGGGTAATCTGTATTCCATTACTCCTATTGAATACCATGAATTTATACACAAAGAATTATGCAAATTCTTATAAAACCACTAATTCATCACAATTAGAAATATTAACTAACGAACATTCTATAATTATGCATAAATTACACGTTGAAGACCGCACAGAAATTTATACCCCGAACACACCACACTTTAATATGAAAGACTATAAAACTGATTTCAATATTAATCCTACCGTTAGACGAATTTGTCCAACCAAGTCTGATCTTGGAAAGATAAGTAAGAATATCTTAGATAGAATTATACTTACAATAAAGAATAAACTCAACTCTAATTTATGGTTTAATACAGTATACGTAATATCTTGGTTCCATTTATTACCTAATAAGACAAGCCTATCATTTTTACAATTCGATATTAATAATTACTATGCATCCATATTACCAATTATATTAAATAAAGCCATTATTCTAACCAAAAATCTAACAGATATCACACCACTTGAAATTGACATTATCCTATTAGCTAGAAAAACACTCATTAGATTCAATGATAAATTATGGTGCCGATCTGCTAATAGCAACTTATTTAACCTATTCGATATTACAATGGGATCATCCGATTCAGCACAAATAACAGACTTAGTAGGATTATACTTATTATACGAGACTAAACATTATTTCCCATCTATAAACGGAGGATTATATAGAGATGACGCCCTCTTAGTATACAACGGTAGATCCAGAAGAAAAATTGGAAAATTAAGAGAACAACTACATAAATTTTATAAAAATTACGATTTATCCATTACGCTTGAGGATAGTTATACCAAAGCAAATTTTTTAGATGTAACCTAAGACCTTAATAATTCAACCTACTCGCCATATCATAAACCCAACCAATACCTTAAATATATAAATATTAATTCAAATCACCACATATCAACACTTAAAAGCATCGTAAATAGTATTTCAGTGAGAATATATGATCTATCTTGTAACGAAGACATTTTTAATAACCACGCAAATTACTACAATCAGGCTCTAAAAGCTAGTGGATTTAAACAAAATATTAAATATGTAAAAAATACTAAACTAGAAAATTACATAGCACAAATAGAATTAAATAAAATTATAAAAGATACTAAAATAAGAAATAAAAACAATCCTCAGTTAACGGTTAAACACCTCATTAATGGATAATATTATTATTTATTATTTATTTTGAATATTATATTTATTACCTATTATTTATTTTGGACATTATATTTCATATTCAAAAATAAGGTAATTAGATAAACCGAGATATATATTTATTTAAGAAAAATAAGAAAAGAGTGATAAATCAAATATAATTATTTGAAAATGTAACTATGCATTTGTTTATCAATGTAAAATTACTTCGGGTTGTGATGTCTTTTTTTTTATATAGGTAGATCATCGTCTCGGTTGTCGAAAAGAATATCTAACCATTACTCTACATTTAGACATATCAATAAACGCAACAATACTGGGTTTAGTAAAATCATTTGGTCTCTAAACATTATAAACAATTCGACTTGGAATGGAAAGTTCTATCTAGATCTTTCCCATATGACAAAGGTAAATCTTTTTGATCGCTCTGTAACGAAGATCAATTTTCCATCCTTTTCTTGGAGAATACTGTTGTAAACATGTTTAAAGAATGCGTTTAACTGTCTTCTCACATTTCATTTCAACTACATATATCTATTTCCACACTTTTAAACTTTATTCCCATTCATC
>NC_068987.1:46566371-46568896 GCF_001194135.2 Octopus bimaculoides
CTCTCTCTCTCTCTCTCTCTCTCTCTCTCTCTCTCTCTCTCTCTCTCTCTTTTTCTTTCTCTCGCTCCTTGAAAATCATGGTCCTGAAGAATCTAACCAAATATCAGAAATTAAGTTCTACAGACATTAAAGACATAAACTAAGGTCGTTTGTCATGTCCTCCCTTTTTTTAAATATTTAGTTAAGCTTTATTTTCAAATTTTCAAGCTGGGTGCTACATATTGTCTATCTCGATCGCAATTTTAGATTAGTTTAATTTTGTTCTGAAATAGCTTTTTCTTACAATAATGTATCTATTCATTCTCCAAATGTTGAAGCACATTCGAACGTGAATGCCTAGTTGCTTTTGTTTTTCATCACTGAAGCATACCACTTCTTTTTAGAGGATGTATGTTCACATGTACCATCTAAATACACACGATTCACTGATGTTTCAACCTTGATTTGTGTCTCCTTAGTCAAAGCTATCCTGCCAGATTTATTTACCTAACAATCGCTCTAGATCTTGTTAACAGAAATTAACAAACAAATTATTTGATAATGCATGCTAATGTCAGAAAAACAGATAAATTATGGGTGTACACAGCACCGCCAGAATCCAAACAATAACATATTTATTCATTCTTAATACTTTCGGGCAAAATCGAACATACCAAATCGTTGTTGCTGTTCGTCAACGGGGGACACCTACTCCCTTTAGACGTTGCGTGCTCGTGACAACTGATTCACGGGTATATATTTCATAAATTATTTTCTATTTCTAAATCCGACGTATTGCACAGTTTTTCTGATTGAGTTGTTCTTTCTTTGCCTTCTATGTAACAACTAATTTTGATGATCTGGTTGTTTGAATGTCGTTTAGTTATTCTACGTTTAACCTGATCGAACAGATCTGTGATTAAAAGAATTCTATCCATGCCTATCACGTCTTTGTACAGATATTATCTAAGGTTAATATTATTTAATGTTTTTTATTTCATTTTAAAATGGTGCGATATGAAGTGAGGATGATCTACATTTAACAGTATTTTTGTTTTGATCATTGATGTGTGAGTACGTTGTGATGGTGATGAGAAGATGATCAGGATAAAGTTGGAAATTATTCGCCTTGGGGCTACGTATAGAAGAGAAGGTGAGACTTGACGAAGGATATATACTGGTGTCGTATATGTGTGTGCGTTGATATAGATTTTTTGATGTAAAGAAGTGCTTCTATTGTGTCATCCCATGCGTTAAGTATATTGTTTGCGAATCAGTTTTATTGCTAGCAAGGAAGTATTACCTATTGATGTTGAATTTGTGCGATATGTAATCTGGCGAGTCAGGCTGTAAGGTCGGTAGTATGTGTGTGTGTGTTTGTGTGTGTGTGCGCGCGCGCGTGTTTGTGTTTGTGCGCGCGCGCGCGCGCGCGTGGTGTGCGTGCGCGTGAGTGTGTGTGTGTGTGAGAGAGAGAGACAGACAGACAGACAGACAGACAGACTGACAGACAGGCAGACAGTGTGTGTATGTGTCTTCCCGTGTGTGTGAGTTTGTATCTAATACTTTGTTAAATGATTTCGTGTTATTGAATTTTATGTATTTCGTAGCTGCATTTCAAATGTATTTCGGTGCTCTATTAGCTCAAAGACTGTTGTCTGTGGTAGCTATGAGCTAGAAGCATGGTTTTATGTGAGTATTACAAGGCATGGTCATGCTGTTTGTCTAACTTTGTATGAGTGTTCTGCCTGTGTTATAGCTGGTAGCCATAAGGTGTCTCCTAATTTTACAGGAACACATCACGCTTCATCGTATATGTGTCAGTATTTTGAAGTATCAAATATCTTAGAAGTATCAAATATGGTTTCATACAGAGATGTCGCTCTTGGCGGTCATTGTCGTTATCGTCACTTACAGCAATTTGGTTTTTAGCTGAACATATGGTGGAGTTTTCCAAACATTGAGGCTGTGAACATTTCGGCTGCAGAATCCATACATTCTGAAGCGATATCCATTGAGTTGCAAATTCTAGAAAATCTAGTGGTCGCTTAGAGACACCTTTGTTGCCTTACTTGCGCTGTGATAGCTACCTGTCTGTCTGTCTTCCTGTCTACACGTGTATCTATCTGTCTATATGCATATTAAAGTTTGATAATGTACGAATCTTTCAGCCTTTGACTCATTTTGTAACTTCTGCACATTAAAAATATTAAATGACTATCTATCAGTTTCTTAGTGTGTCTGCCTGTCTGCCTGTCTAACTAGGTATTTATTTATTTATCTATATGTGTGTGTGTAGGAGGTATGAGTTATTTCCCTTATGTGTTTTTTTTTTAAATTGTTATATAAGGTATTTATAAAGGTCCCTTCCGGGGGCCGTATTATCGATTTTTCAACAATCTAAGTATGTCACGAGGTTTCCAGACATGAGTTCTACACACGTGCCAAGGTACATCAAAATCAATAAAAGGATGTAGGAGGAGTTAGCTAACAACGCCACAAACAAACACACACCGATTTACCACATATGTAGTATATATATATATATA
>NC_068987.1:46569917-46572222 GCF_001194135.2 Octopus bimaculoides
CAGGCTGATGAGGAATAGACAAATGGTAAGAATTTGTTAAATCCGAAACTAGTTCCTGTTTAATAATGCTTATTTAGGTGATTTTAAATGTCTTGCCCGCTCACGTTTTTGGTATGCTGCTATATTTCATGTTGAGAACAATTTAGGTTTTAATAGACACAAGATGTGATCTATTTCTAGCGCATCAATTGTCCACGTTAGTGGTCGACGTTATTTTTTAAAATGTATCTATCTTAGACAGATAGGTAGATAGATATATATATATATATATATAGAGAGAGAGAGAGAGAGAGAGAGAGAGGGAGGAAGAGAGATGTTATCCACAATACGTCGTGAATCAGAAGTGAAATTAAATGTTATAAACATTGCTTTGGGTGAAATAAGAACGATGTAAAAACATTCCTTATACATACATGTATAAAACATTTGAGAGACATGCAAGACATGGATGCGGAGGTCTTCAAGACAAAACTTGACGCTTTCCTCTCCACGATACCAGACGAACCAATGGCTCGTAATGAGACGCAGTTTAGGGCAGCTGTGTCAAATTCTCTTATACACCAGATGTGCCATCAAAACTCTTGATTGGACCATGTCAGGTGAGGGAGAAGAGCCATGCAAGGAACGTGAAAATCACGGTGGTGCACCAGCATGACCGCAGCCACTTGGCTGAAACACATAAATAAATAAATACATACATACATACATACATACATACATACATACATGCAAGCATGCATGCATGCATACATACATACACACATATACATATACATATACATATATGTATGCATGCACAAATATATATGTACATATGCATGTATGTATGCGTTTATAAATATATATATGTGTCTGTGTGTACGTGTGTGTGTGCGCACGTGTATGTGTGTGTGCGTGCACACACACACACACAGGTTAGAAACGGTTATGGACTGGATGAGATGAATATCCCCCACCGTATGAAGTCTCCCTAATATTGGCAGTGCCACCCAACAGTGAGCTATTGAGATGACATAAGTATTCCAATTACTTCAAATTGGTCTTCGCATCTAAAAGTAATTACGTTTAAATTAAATCATAGTCTATTAAGAAGCTTTCAAAAGGCTCTTGAAAATCCTTTTAACGCGCCTCTAAGAAACGAATAACGAAATACTAGAACGAAATTCACCCTATCTTATGGAATGTTTTGATTTATACCGCTCTCTTTTGTAACTGCATTTTTGTTTATATAGACTTTGTTTCGGTTAGTTTTGAAAATAATGAAAGATTTCGCAAATAATTGTCATTATTAAACTGCTGTTCGAGACATAAATTAACATAAAATTTTGATGGAAGATCTAAATTTATCTGCTTTAAAACAGAAATTTTGTATCATCAAGCAAGAGCGGTTTCGGGCTGATTTGTATCAAAACGGTTAACAAAACACCGATTTGGAGGCTTTATTCATTCCTGCTACTATCAGCCGCCAAGACTCTTATAATGAACCTCTACGAAGTCTATCTACCTTCTAAATACCACATTCCACTGTCTTTGAAAAGAATAAACTGGTTAATGAGGTCTTAGGTTTTCTGCACGTAGGAAAAAGACAGGATGGTCACGACTGAAATGCCTTTGATGCTTTGATTCGCAAGTGTCCAAGATAAACTTCATTGACACTTCATTGATTTCATCGATTTAGACGGGCCTGTGGAGGTCATGTTTAATGTTCCCTCCTCCAGACCAATAAACATAAATAATTGTAAGTGTTTCATAATGGAAGATGCTTTTAGAACTGATAGAATAAGTATTAAGAATAGTTTCGGTTCAATTGCTTATACTTATCTCCTATAAAATAATTAAACTTGTGACTCATCAATAAAATCAATGTGTATAAATAACTTGTATTTTTACTGGTTTAAAACACGCCATATACGTTTTATATTGGTGTTCATTGACAACGAATATAATGAATATTTGACTCTGTACAAAAGACAAAGATTTCTTTTTAATTTTTAATTCTTAAACATAAGACGCACCCGTGGCTATGTGGTAAGAAGCATGCTTCCCAACTACATGGCCCCGGCTTCAATCTCACTGTGTGTAACATTGGGCAAATGTCTTCTACTATAGCCTCGGAACAATCAGAGACTTGAGTGGATTTGGTAGATGGAAACTGAAAGAAACCCATCATATATATGTGTGTGTGTATGTCCTCCACCACTGCTTGACAACCGATGTTGATGTATTTACATCCCTGTAACCTAGTGGTTCGGCAAAAGAGACCGATAGAATAAGTACTAGGTTTAACAAAAAAAAAAAAAAAAAA
>NC_068987.1:46574125-46580803 GCF_001194135.2 Octopus bimaculoides
ACAAACATGATCGTCAAAGTTAAAAATAAAAACATTACAAAATACCATTTATAAAATCCAAACTTGGAACGATATTTAGTTTCTCCGTCACAAACGAAACACAACATACAGAAATACCCAAAATAAAACAAATATTCTTTTCTACCCTAGGCACAAGCCCGAAATTTTGGGGGAGGGATCCAGTTGATTAGACCGACTCCAGTACGCAACCGGTACTTAATTTATTGACCCCGAAAGGATGAAAGGCAAAGTCGACCTAGACGGAATTTGAATTCGGAACATAAAGACAGACGAAATACCGCTACGCATTTCGCCCGGCGTGCTAACGTCTCTGCCTGCTTGCCACCTTCCAAAATAAAACAAATATTAATCAACATCAGGTATTCTAACAGACTAATAGATTGGATCATAGACGAGTACTTCAAGAAAAATAACGAAAAACATACACATATTAAAAATAAGTGTATCATATTAGGATCCTTCTGAATTGACGGGCACCACTTTTCATTTATGTTTTATGTAGTGTTTTTGGTACAGAAACACTTTCAAACTTCGTATACTTGTATATTTTGTGTTATAGAACAGATA
Source organism: Octopus bimaculoides (assembly GCF_001194135.2). NCBI lineage: Eukaryota > Metazoa > Mollusca > Cephalopoda > Octopoda > Octopodidae > Octopus > Octopus bimaculoides. Next base: position 46,574,714 of record NC_068987.1, read on the forward strand.
AAAATTTCTGTGTTCGGTAATTGTCGTATTTTGGTAACTTCAACCAATCACTGACGTCTGTTGAGATGAAAACAATTACTGCTGTGAATTGTGAACACCACACGTTGTGCGATGTAATGGGATCTCTTCCCTCGAATAAAATTAGTGCCGCTGTTTGTCAACAACTATCAGCGGTACTGTTATTTATAACATCGTTCGTGCATTTGTACTGGTTTTAGCTTTAGGGTTTTAGGGTTTTAGGGTTAGGGTTCGGGTTTTAGAGTTAGGGTTAGTTTTAGGGTTAGGGTTAGGGTTAGGGTTATGATTATTTTGCCATAACCTAACTCATAACACTAACCCTAAAACCCTAATCCTAACCCTAAACCTAACCCTAACCCTAACCCTAACCCTAAAACCTTAATCCTAACCCTAACTCTAAAACCCGAACCCTAACCTTAAAACCCTAAACCCTTACTAGGGAATAACGATATAATTACCAGGGAATAACGATCTTGACACCGGCAAAAATTATTGTTTACAAAAATAGCAGTAACTGTATTCAGCTGAATAGACGTCAGTGATTGGTTGAAATTATAGAAATATGACAACTTTAACATGAAATAACTTGCAAAACAAGTGGTGCCCGTCAATTCAGAAAGATCCTCATATTAATCTAATACATATATTAATCATGAATTTCACCGTTTATTGAGTACTCACTTCATCTTTCGGTGACAAATAGTAACATTAGAACACACACGCATACACGCACACACAAAATTAACTCATATACACACATATATCAGTATATTGTATTGAATACACGATTGTGTTCTAGTTTTATCTTATTTATCAAAGTATTTTCGTAATTTTCACGGGAGTTTATTTCGAATAATAAATATTCTAATACTTTTAGATCTTCACAGTTTCGTCTTCAGTCTGAAGTGATATATTGCTATCTTCAAAAAATACTAGAACCATCTTAACAATAACAAGCCACAAGCATGTAAATTTATGATTACGCTACTAATAACCAATGTAAATTCGCTTGCAAACGTAGTAGTTGTAATTTTCACAACTCCAACTGCTATATTGATCATACAAACACTCACTGACCAGTTCACCAAGCTCACTAGTGGCAATGCACTATTTCATGCGACACAAAACACAACTAAATAGGAAAATAGTAGACAACATGTCTATACTTCAGAGAATTCTACACAAAACCAGACGATTAATTATGAAAGAAATACTAGCAATATCAATTAGTCAAAAAATGGAAATAATCATCTGACTGATGACGTATAAATGTAACAGTAAAAATTCAAATCCCCATGGTAACCTATATATCAACTACATTGTTTCTGTCTACTATAAATGGGCAGCAACCTACATTAATATCACTCTTGAAGATAAGAATGTGAAGTTCTTAAGATATTAATACTGGATTTTAAATGTTTACTATTTGAAACAAATTTCAAGGAAATTATGTGAAAAGTTTTCGATGAAAAGATAAAAATGGAGTAGTCGTGATATCAAACCAACATACAAACATGTGTACGAGAGTGTGTGTGTGTGTGCGTGAGTGTGTGTGTGTGTGTGTGTGTGTGTGTGTGTGTGTGTGTGTGTGTGTGTGTGTGTGTGTGTGTGTGTGTGTGTGTGTGTGTGTCGGCGTATGTGAGTATCTTCAAATGTTGCAATTTTTTTTTACCAAATAATGAAAAATGAAATAGAGTATACGGTTCGTTAAAATTGTGCTTTTTCTTGCACTTTTGGTATTAGGGCTTATTTTGCATACATCGGGGGAGAGGGCATTCTTTTGTTTAAAGTTATCCTTTTTATAGATTGCTTTCTGGTGTTGCTTTATTAAGGTGTTTTCTATGGTTGTCGTCGTCTTTCATTGGCCAATTCATCGGTCGTCCTGTTTCTGCTTGTAGTTTTCTGTTTGAGTAATATTGGCACAATTGCGTATTTCAAATATTCGATATACATACCACGTGGTTTCATGTGTCGATTTGATTGCGTAACACTTTGAAAAAGTCTATTTTACTATGGATCGGATTACCAAAGCCTTGTGAGTGGAATTTTGAAGAAGACAACCGTGAGGAAGTCCACATGTGTTAATGTATACATACGCGCACATACACACACATAGATATACACACGTGTGTATGTATATATGTGTGTATGTATGTTTGTATGTATGTATGCTGGTGTATGTATGTGCATGTATGTGTGTATATGTCTGTGTTTATGTCTGTATGCATGTATGTATGTATGTATGCATGTATGTATGCATGCATGTATGCATGTATGTATGTATGTGTGTGCGTGTGTATGTATGTATATAAGTATATAAACGTAATCCACAAAATCGGGTTTTCGCGTTTCTTTTTCTGTTTTCGCAAATTGTAATATAACGCTTATACACGAAGACAACTAAGAAAAGAAGATATATCGTATGCGAGGAATAAGGTTAAGGTTTGGAATGAAACAAAAAAATACAGGGAGAAGAAGCGAAAAGAGAAGCTAGAGAGAAGCTTTTGATCTTTGGCACTCTTAAGATAGATCGTTATTCCGTATTTTGTAGTATTTTGGAAAGTGAAAAGACAAGAGTTAGTTTGTCACTTGTAACAGACAACCTTCATCTTTTTGTCAGGTCACTTCCTGTGTTTCAATTAATTTTGAAAATGATGAGAAAATTACTAAAATAACAGTCATTATGAAGCTGGGATTTGGAACATAAATTAACATGAAATAATCATGGAAGCCTTTAATTTATCTCACTTTAAAACAAGATCTCATGGAAGACTACTACAGAGCTAGATTAATTGATTCATGCACAGAACGTTCTGAGAATGAACATTCCCAGTTGATTTGGCGCCTATGATTTGGCGACCATGTAAATTTTTAGTGTACTGAAACTTACAATAGTTAATATAATCCCTATTCCTGTCAGAAGTTGATCGAAGGTTAAACATTCGCATGGGCCAAATCATCTGATACTGATCCCTGACTGACAGCTTGCTGAACCGATTGATAAACTGCGCTCTGACACTTTACTGTATTGATCTGGTACTAAGTTAATATCGGGGGAAAGTGTTGTATCAATCCAATCGGTCATCTCAAATCTAGAAACTTGAAAGGTCTGAAAGAGATATCACCAAGTTTTACTGATTACAACTCTATTTCTCGCATATATGATATACTTATCAATTAATAGTTAATTTAACATAAACATATCAGCTGTAATGAACTTTAAATAACTTAATTCGAAATAGTTAAGCACTGATGAAAAAAATTTTGGTTTCAAATTTTGGCACAAAGCTAATAATGTCGGGGGAGGGGCTAAATCGATTACATCGACCCAGTTTTCGACTCACAGTTATTTTATCGACCCCAGTATTCAACTGGTACTTATTTTATTGACCCCGAGAGGATGAAAGGCAAAGTCGACCTCAGCAGAATTTGAGTTCAGAACGTAAAGACGCGCGAAATGCCGCTAAGCAATTTCTCCGGTGTCCTAACATTTCTGCCAGTTCACCGTCTTGATCTGAGAAAAAATATTAGTCAATGAATAATATTGTTTTAAACCATCATGTGCACGATGAATAGCAAAACTCAAATTAATGACATGCATATCCATTCTTAACACCTTCCGGCGGATTCGAACGTGAGTCAACTAATTGCTGTTGTATTTCGTAATTGGAGAACGATTCTTTCAGACAAGTGTATGTTCAGGATACGCTCAATTCAATGGAGTGGGAGGACGTTGAGAACAGGGGGATTTAATTTTGTTGCACATTTTATTCAATTCAAGCTACACCAGACCAATGAATCTAATAAGAGTTATTGGTTCGATCTAGTGTAACTCTAGCTGAGGAGATAGACAAGGATGAAACACTGATGTTCCTTCACCACCAACAACAACAACGAATCGAGTTTGAAATGAACACACATTCGTCTGAAAGGAGATATTACTCAATAACGAAATACACCAGCGATTAGCATACACACGTTAGAATCTGCTGGAAATTATTAAGAACGAATGCGTCTGTTATCGTAATGTTGTTTTAATTATTTCGGCAAGCATAGGAAACATATTTGCACGAGCTTAGGTATAATTGGACCTCTCCAAAGAAGCATAGACTTCATCATACTTGCAGAAGTTGTAATGAGAAAATTACTTAGTAAATGTACCGTAAATGCAGGCGTGTCGCGTGACTTTTAGAGGCTCCCTGCAACTTTTTGGTTTGAGGCCCCATCCCTTCAATCAAAATTCATAATCTACGCACCTTTTATTCATAGCTATATTTTACTTTAAAATTCAATATCTCACGTTATCCTAAAGAGCATACCGTTCGTGGTACAATGAAATATTTTTATAAGAACTTTTGCAGGTACAATGTATTATCATTTTATTTCTTGAAAATTTCAGTTAACATAGATAGTTTAATTCTTGTTAAACATCTTAACCAAAGTAATAGATGACTCATCTACGTACTTTGATCTTAACATGGAGCACTGCAACCGCGGAGGCCCCCTGCAACCGTATGGGTTACAGGGTCTAAGCGACGGCTGATGATGAAAATTATATTTTATAGAATGAATTCATCGGAGAAATTAACCAATAAATTTCTTCGGAATAAAATAAAATTACGTTACGTTAAATGATTATTAGTTGCATTGTATCATGTCCATCGGCCAAGAGAATTGATTCTCAACTGACATAGTCCACCTAGCTGAGAGAGAAGGAAAAACTTACCGCTAGGTTGTAGAAATAGTAAAAGATAGAGTGGTACTTGAAAATTAATTCTGCCTCCAGTGATTAGTGAAGATGAGTTCGATTACATTGTAGGAGTCCGAAAAAGTTTGATATTCATTCAACAACTGATAAGACTACAGCCAAATGTCTTCGCCTCCGTCTGCCCATCTACTGGTCGGTTGAGAACTAATATTTCTTCTGATGAGAAGTTCTGGGTTTTGCACAGTGCGCGTATAAAAACATCGATCACCGAGTGTATATACCACTCAGCTAACTTTGATATTTAAATGTATGTGTCTATGGATGGATGGATAGATGGATGGTTGGATGGATGGATGGATGGATGGATGGATGGATGGATGGATGGATGGATTTGTATGTGTGTATTATCTATTTAAAGGTCACAATACTTGTATTAAAGCGCTACTAATAATTTCATATGTTGAGAAAACTCATACATATTCTTCAGGCTCAAACCACATATCATAACGAACTAAAGAAATTGAATAATAGAAGAAACACGAAAAATCTGAGAAGGCAGCATATAGAAAAAGCAGACAGTAAACAACGGAAAACGAAAAACAGAAAACGGAACATGTAAAAAGTAAAAAGGTAAAAGAGCTATCTCTCTTAGACCTTAAATGGTAAGGCTGGAAAGATATCAAATCAGTCAGGAATAGGCGGAATTTTCCAATTCTTCAAAATATATTTATACATATGCATGCAACCACTGAAAATTTCTGACCTGGAGTTCAATAGAAAGTTAGGGATCTTACATCTGAACAGGATCTGCGCTCTTTATTCGATCCATTCACATAAGGTATGGATTTCTCAATTACTTTCCATTTAATCACATCCGGTATTTCGTTATCTTCTAAAGTCAATACATAGCTAGCCAACTTAGTAATTTACTTTTGTCTCTAGCTCGGAAGGAGGCTATGTGATTGGGTATCTCTCATAGTGTGTAATAGTCACACTCTTGATAGATTTAGGAAGCAACTAATTTCTACCGTTAATCAATTAAGACTTAAAATTACAGTAGCTACTAATCTTTCTATAGTTGATTATTTGAATGTTCCCTAGATTTAAACTCTTCCTCGTATAAACCTTTCCATAAGCCTAATGAGAAACTCGCATGTATACATAAACAGTCTTGTCACCCTCCTGTCTCTATTCTTCTAACTTTTATTTTACTCTTTATTCATCTATCTACTATTTTATTCCTTATAAACTGTGAATTTCCCTGTCTTGATCTTTTCAGCCAACCTTCTTATATATGTATAAATACACACACGAACGCACATACACATGTATGCATGTATATATATATATATATATATATATAT
>NC_068987.1:46581070-46582092 GCF_001194135.2 Octopus bimaculoides
TGATCTAAACGAATAGGTACGCTGGGTAAGTGCTATAGTTAATCAACCATTCGATTCCAAGATCACACCTACGGTTGGATCCAGGGATCCGTGTTAGGATTCCTTTATAGAATGTTTATATTATATTAGAGGAAAAATCAAAACCAAGGCAGAATGAGTATCTCAAGTAATTTAGAAATATTTAATTAGGGTAAGGTGAAGTTTTACATTTGTTTCTGGGATAACCCAAGTGGTTGGTTAGCATGTCCGTGCACTGAGTATTCCGTTATCATAGGCATATATTTTAGACGAGGAAAATTTACAGTTTACCAGGAATAAATAAAAGATGAGGTAATGACAGATATATCCTAAATGGGTTTTGTGATTAAGTGTGTACAGGAGAGGAGAAAGGGAATAAAAATAAAATTAGAGGTAACAGGGTAAAGAATATTAAGATAAAAATAAATAAATAAATAAATAAATAAAAGTAAAAGTTACGATATAGATATGTCAGTATTGTATGGGGTTGGGGGACAAGCGTTAACGTTTCAGTAGAGTGGGAAGTGAAAGGCCAATTTCGGTAAGGTTATAAGAACAATAGTTTAGTGTAGATATTCGAAATTGTATTTCAAGCTTCATAGCCATTAAATGATATGAAAAACCTATAAAAATTAAGAATTATTGAGTTGAAATTAACTTTTTTCAAAGATAGTTATGTTGATAGCAAGGAGGGAGAAAAACAGAGAGTGTACACACACATATATATATGTATATATATATACACATGCTTACATATACATAGATATATATACATACATGCATGCATACATACAAAATTATACTCATACACATACGTACATATATGCACATAAGCGTATATATAAGGCGCGTATATATAAGGCGCGTACGTACACATACATACATACATACATACATACATACATACACACACACATATATATACATACATGTGTGTGTATATATACATATATATATATACATATATATATATATATATATATATATATATATATATATATATA
>NC_068987.1:46582348-46586645 GCF_001194135.2 Octopus bimaculoides
ATTTTATTTGCATTTGGATCTATGGAAGAATTTAAAGGTGTGATAGAACACATGACATGTAGAAAAAAGCTTAGTTTTCTTTATTTAGTAATTGCAGTGAATTATGTATCTATATTTGGAAGGCTTCTTTTAGGCATAGTCCACAAGTGGATCGCTGGCTTTAGTATCTATTATGGCCCAAGACATCCTGTATGGCACCTCTCTCTTTATTAGGTGGTATATATGGTTGGCTAGCGAGGTAGATTTGCTACGTTCCTCATACTAAAATGAGTATGTGCAGAATATCTCTGTTTAAAATTAAGAGTAGATCCGACATAGTATTTAGTAGACTTATGCGATTTGTTATGGACCGTGCATTTGTAAACTACGTTAAATCTCCTGCAGTGGGCTTCGCAACGGGCATTCGGTCACGGATCGGCAGTTGTATATATCTGTCCTACGAGTGTTATTAGTGGAAAGAGAGGATGCATTACTATTTATGGAGAAATTAGAATTAAGGGTATTGTTAGGGGATTGGCAAGTACTATGATTAATGTTGTTGTTGCTGCTGCTGCTGTTGTTGTTGTTGTTATAATTATTATTATTGTATTGTCTTTGCACAGCTTCTAAGGCTGGAGATGTTCTACGGTGTCAGTTGTTCACTAACAGTGAACTAAGGTAACACCCCTTATTTTTCGAGCACCATCTGAAGTATTCGAGCGGTTCCAAGCAGTGCTGTTTTCTGAAAGTGCTCCACCCTTATTGTAGCCCCTATCTGTTCCATGTACTTCTCAAGATTTTTACTCACTGTTTTCAGGGCTCTGACAATTATTGGTACTACCACCACCTTTTTCAACGATCACAACTGCTTAACCTCCCAAGTTAACCTGTCATATCTATCGACTTTTCTTTCTTCCTTATCGCATACATTGTTGTCAGCTGAGCATGCTATATCTATGATCCAGCATCGTTTGCTTTCTTTCTCAACACTATGTCTGGTTTCCTATTCTCTATCTCATGGTCGCACCGAATCATAAAATCTCATAGGATCTTTGCATTAGCATTTTCGATGATGCCTTCGGGCTTATGTTCGTATTACTTTTTTGCTCTGTCAAGTCCACACTTTTTGCAAAGTATCCAATGGACAATCCTTAATCCTTACTATGTTGTCATGACATCTTTTATATTCTTTCTGGGCGAGTAGCGTACATTGACTGGTAATATATAATACGTTTTCACCATTTTGTCCGCAAATTCTGCACTTATCTCTTTCTGATGTGTTGTTTAATCTGTATTTGATGTAATTGGTTCTGAATGCTTGCTCTTGGGCAGCACGGATTAGAGCCCCTGTTTCCGGTTTTAAATCACTTTTAGTCATCCATAGCCATCTTTTTTTCTCTGTCTGTCTTATCTTCAACATCCCTATGAAATTGTCCATGCATTCTTTTCTTTATCCAACTACTTTCAGTTTCATTCATTCTCAAGTGCTTATGAAGTGCTTTATCTTTACAATCTTCCATCCTACACAAATCTGACCTTCTTACTTCCAATAATAGCAGTTCTGTGGCATTTTTTACATATCATGCTATGTTGTTTTCTTCTACTCGAATCTACGAAAGTAATCCACCTTAAATTTTTATGTCATTTCTTTCTCCATCAATTTCTCAATTTCCAATATCCCCAAGTACTTCTAGCCCGTCTCTTCTATTTGCTTCTTAACATTCCCCGACGGTATCGCTAGCCCGTTCACACATTTGATTTGGCCTCACTTCAATATTCACATACCACACTGAAATTATACAGCGTATCAACGAGGGAACTGACTTGGGATTCATCTTTATCATAAAGTTTGAGGTCATCCATGAATAACAAATGGTTGACATTTTGTAGGCGGCTCTTGAATATATACACAGCCTTTGCTTTCCTCAGAATCAGTGTTGATGATATCATGCACAGTACAGAGATCTGTGGGGACAGGCAGTCCCCTTGGAAGATGCCTCTCCTGATTTCTATTGTCCCTAAAATTCTTCTATATGTTGTCAGTTCCGTCCTCCACTTCACCATACTTATTCCAAGCAATCGCTCAACATTCTATGCAATACCAAATAGGTTCATACATTCCATAATCCAAGCATGTGGGATCATATCGTATGCCTTACGATAATCGATTCATGACATGGCTAAGTTAGTTTTCCTCCTCTTGCAGTCTCTAGGTACAGTTTTGTCTACCAGGAGTTGACCCTTGGTACCTCAGCACTTACGCTTGCACTCCTTCTGCTCGTGTGGGAGGACTCCATGTTTTCCAGATGTCCGTACACTGGCTTTGCGACTATTTCAGTCAATAATTTTCACATAAGTGGCAAGCAGGATATCGGCCTGTAATTGTCTACCGTATTGCCTTTTTCGATGCTTCGCAAGCAAAGCACTGTCCTACCCATTGTCAACCACTCTGGTGTTATTTGGTTGGCATTTAACAAGGTGCTGACTTGTGCAGCTATTCGTGCATGACATTCACCAAATCTTTTGATCCAGTAGCCTTGAAATCCATTTGATCCCGGGGCCTTCAATTTGCCCATTTTTTGCTGCTTTCCTACACTTCCCTAACTGAAATGACTAGCTCTGCTTGTTGTGAGCAAACAATTATTTGTTTCAGTTCTTGCAGCCATTCAGCATCCTTCTTGTGCTCTTTGTCTTTGCTCCAGATGTCACTCCAAAATCTTTCACTTTCAATGTTATCTGGCATTAACTTTTCATTTGTACACTCTGCATTTATTTCTTTGTAGAATCTCTTTTGATCTACTTTGAATAACCTATCCCTTCATTCTTTGGTCGTATCGTACCATATTTGCTTTGTTTGCAACGAGGCGCTGTTTCAGTTCCTCCGTCACCATTTTCAGGCCTATTCTTTCAATACCATTGTCCTGTACTTTTCTTCCCTTTTAAGTGAACAAAAGTACAGGACAATGGTATTGAAAGTGTCCTGTACTTTTATTCGCTTTTAATCTCCCCTTTTACTTTCCGGTCTACCACAGAAATGTCTTTCGAGAGCATATCTAACCTCACTTGTATACTTCTTTTCCATCATGGATTTTTTCTTTTGTCACCACCATTTTATTTCTTTTCCTTGACATCAACACCCACATTTTCTGCTACAACAATATTTGCTGCCTTGATCAAATTATTTGTTTCTGTGATGTCTTTTGTTCTGAAATATTTGAGAATTTCATTGACATTTTTCGTTTCTTGGTTCAATTTCCACCGATCAACCTTTTTAAGATTGCAAATAATACCGCTATCGTTCTCCTGTAGCCTTGCCTTTATTCTGTCGTAGATTGCCTGTTGTCCATCTGTCATGTCACCATTAGTTTTATTGTCTTCTTCCAGACCATCTATATGTCTCTCATCGAGCAAGCTATCACTGTTCCTTTCCTGTGATTTATTAGAGATCTCACCTATGTTTTCTGCTATGATATTACTTTTATCAGTAAAAACTGTATTTTCATCGTTTCCTCTCCTGCTATTTTCCAATACCCGTCTTCGAGCTCTACTTCTGTGAACCAATGATTTTTTTTTCTTATTGCTCTAGCTTGATCACATAATCTTTGTTCTGGGAGTTGAAACAATCCTCTTTCTCTCCATTGATCTTACATACGTTGTCGGTATCCCTAATATGAGACCCATTTTTGTCTACAGGATTGCTCAAGTAGTAACACTCCATGACCACAACATTGAATTGTTTTCCCATCTACGCCGTGTGTGCTGGTCTATTGCTGGATAATGACTGGCTGGAGCCTGATCAGTATCTCTGAGCCTTTCGGGTGCAACACTGTCACCATCAAGGTCTTCAATTTCATTACCACCGTTATTCACAATATTTTGTTTTTTCATTGTCACTCATATCAGATAGAGCAATTACCAGTGATTTTATTGTGACACCATCACTCGATGTATCATCGATCTGGACGTGGGAAGATTCCAACTGCTTCCTTTCATCATTATTATTGTCATCACTGATATTATTATTTTCATTTTTTTACTATTTTCTATTGTTAATACTTCCTCTGGTCCGACATGAGTTTTGGCTAATTGTCATTAACACTTTCGTGTTAGTACTAGTCTCCGGGTCTTATCTGTTAGCGTAGACATTATTATTATTATCATTATTATTATTATTATTATTAGTAGTAGTAGTAGTAGTAGTAGTAGTAGTAGTAGTAGTAGTAGTAGTAGTAGTAGTAGTAGTAGTAGTAGCAGCAACAGCAACAGCAGCAGCAGCAGCAGTAGTAGTAGAAGTAGTAGTAGTAGTAGTAGTAGTAGT
>NC_068987.1:46587246-46589220 GCF_001194135.2 Octopus bimaculoides
ATATATATACATATATATTCTTTTATGTTTTTTTATTTTGTTCCAGTCATTTGACTGCGGCCATGCTGGAGCACCGCCTTTAATATATATATATATGCTAGTAATAAGAGCTAAAATGCTCTAATGCTGTAGTCAAAGCACCTAATTATGTACTTATATACAAATATGGACTATAATCGTCTGAAAACGCCGTTCGAGAATTGCTTATACTAAATCCAGTTTCGGCAATTTCTGTTGCCTCATCAGTGAGAACTCGCTCTACCTTAGTCACACTCTGTGATAATTATAGTTTTCTTTTTCGGTAAAACATTGCAAACTGCTGTCTATTTTAATTTTATGCATACACAATAGCGATTCACTAAATCATCCATATATTTCTATGATGAAAACATATACAGACGGAGAATTAAGTCCGAAATCTGCCGAAGTAGAGCGAGTCCTTACTGATGAGGCAACCGGAATTGCCGAAACTGAATTAAGTATCAGGAATTCTCGAACGGCGTCGTCGGGCGATTATAGTCTCTGTTTGTATATATGTACAAAATTATGTGCTTTGACTACATTAGAGCATTATAGCTCTTATTTCTACCACTGTAGGTCTTTATAACACCCTAGTCATATTTAGTGACAATTATAGCTTTCATTTTTGGTTTAAAAAATCGCAAACTACTGTCTATTTTTATTATATGCGCGCGCGCTGTGTGTGTGTGTGTGTGTGTGTGTGTGTGTGTGTGTGTGTGTATGTGTGTGTAACAATACACGTGTTGTTGGCGATTTCTTTTCCTTCTTTGATTTATATATGTGCGTGTGCATGTGTGTGTGTGTGCATGTCTGTGTGTGTGTGGATGTGTGTGTGTGTGGATGTGTGTGTGTGTGTGTGTGTGTGTGTGTGTGTGTGTGTGTGTGTATGAGTACAGATATGGCGCTGGCGTTGAGGTGTTTGCATCGTAATCATATGGTTCTGATATACTGACTTATAAACGAGTGATACTAGAACTGTAACATTTTGCATGTATTAATTTCAACTCTCCTTAATAACTGCAAATTCAGAGACAGATAGAGAATGGAAGGAAGGAAGGATGGGAGAAAGAAAGAAAGAAAGAAAGAGAGAGGGGGGCAAACAGACAGACGGAGAGACATTTGACTGTTGAAGAAAGACTTCAAAAGTAACTAGTAGCGGCTTCTCTTGAAAATGGACGAAATTTAGCGTTGTGCTATTATCAAATACCTGCAGAATAGGGTATAGTCCCACAACGACATTCATGCTGACATGGTTGCTACATTAGAAGATGATATTCCAGCTTTATTAACAGAGCAGCTGAATTTAGGATGGGAAGGGAGAGTCTTAAAGTTGATCCGATATCTGGACATCCTGCATTTTCCACCACTGAAGAAAACGTTGATTGTGTTCACAACACGGTGATGGATGATAGGCGATTGAGTATAAATCAAATAGCCAATGCTATTTGCATATCCCGCGAGGAAGTTGAGAACGTTTTGCTCAGCGAACTTGGCAAGACAAAGGTTTCTGCGTTGTGGGTATCACATCTGACACCTGATCAAAAGCTCGCTAGGCCTATTACATCACGGGAAAATCTGACAGCTGGTTTCCTTGAACGTTTGCTAACCCAAAATGAATGTTGGCTTCATCACTTTGAGTTAGAGACAAAGAAACAATCCATACAGTGGAAACACCCCTCTTCATCTGTACCAAAGAACACCAAGATCGTTCCATCTGCAGGGAAGGCGATGGCCTCAGTTTTGGCGGGATGCAAAAGGCATTGTGCTTATTGACTATCTTCAAAAGGACCACACCATCAATGGAGAGTACTATGTCAAATCGCTGATGCAGTTACGAAAAGCTATTAAGAACAAACGCTCTGGAAAATTGACGAAAGGGGTCTTGACTCATCAGGACAATGCTCTAGCATGCAAGTTCTTGCTTTCAATGGTTGTTGTGCATGGCTGTGGCTT
>NC_068987.1:46590145-46594553 GCF_001194135.2 Octopus bimaculoides
ATATATATATATATATATATATATATACATATACAAACATGCATACATACATTCATACATACATATATGCATACATACATACATACATACATACATACATACATACATACATACATACATACATACATACATATTCAGTGTTTGTCATTCAGTAGTACTAGCCTTTTAGCAAGATCCAGTAAACGGCCTAGAAAAAGCCACGCCCCGTATTTCCCATTTGGGCATCACGTGCCACCTCACTTTTCCATGCTTCTCCATCTCCATGGAGAAAAATCCTTGCTGAGGTTTCTCTCTCTCTCTCTCTCTCTCTCTCTCTCTCTCTCTCTCTCTCTCTCTCCCTCTCTCCTTCTCTCCCTCTCTCTCTCTCTCTGCTATGGTTCTAGCATCCCTAAAACAATTTTCTTCGCGTTTCCTTTCTCACTCCTCTCCTCCTCTTTTCTTCCCTCCCTATTCCTTTTGCTATTTCTTATTTTCTCTCTCTCCTTCTTTTCTCTCCCCCCTCTCTCTCTCTCTCTGTCTTTCTTTTCCATTCCTTTCTCAGTAATCCACCGTTTCTTTTGCACTTTCTCTCTATTCTTCCCCTCTTACCAATTTCCTATTTTACTCTCCTTTCTCTTCAGTTGAATCAAACATCTGCGTACACACATAAACACACACACACACACACACACACATACACACATACGCACATACACGTATACACATTCTCACACACACTCACACACACACATATACACGCTCAGGCATACACACACACTTTCCCCTTCCTTCTCTCTTTGTGTCTCTCGCTGTTTCTCCATTTCTCTCCCCCTCTCTCTCTCTCCCCATCTTTCTCTCTCTGTTTATCTCTTACTTCCTCTCTCTGAATTTTCGGTCCATCATTTTTAGTCTGCTCATATTTCGTTTTGCTTCTTTCTACTACATTTTCACATACATTGCTTTCTCGTCCTCAAACACACACACACACACACACACACACACACACACACACACAAATATTTACACTAGCTTCGTCTCCTCCCAGATTTACTTCACTGGAAAACACATGTAATTATATATACACACACAAGAAAATAGATATAAAGACACATGGAGAGGAAACCAAATATATATACACAAACTTTCTCTCCCTCTTTCTCTCTCTTTCTCTATCCCTCTAACTGCTGCTTATCTGTCAATCTATTTATCTATCGGTCCATTTCCTACTATTTATTCTTGTTGCCCTCCCCACAAACATTCACATATTGCTTCATTGTTCCCCATCTACCTCTCCCTCTCTCCCTCTTTCTCTCTCTCTCTTGCATATATGCGCGTGTGTATATACATACTTAAATGTACATATATATGTATAGATGCATACATATGCATACATATATATGTGTGTATACACATACTAACACACATACATGTGTGTGTGTATATATATTGTAGATATTACAACTCCACCGCAGACATCGCGAAGGTCGTCGTCATTATTATTATTATTATTGTTATTATTATTATTATTATTATTATTATTATTATTATTATTATTATTAGTATTATTATTATTAGTAGTAGTATTATTAAGGCGGCGAGCTTGCAGAAACGTTAGCACGCCGGGCGAAATGCTTACCTGTATTTCGTCGCTCTTCATGTTCTGAGTTCAAATGCTGACGGGGTCTTTCATCCTTTTGGGGTCGATAAATTAATTACCAGCTACACACTGGGATCGATGTAATCGACTGGTCCCCTCGTCCAAAATTTCAAGCCTTGTGCCTTTAGTAGAAAAATTATTATTATCATTATTATTACGTATTATTATTCAGTAGTCTTATTTTTACCACGTGCTTTCACTGCACTACCGAGCGAAGCTCTGTGTACCTTGGGTATGTGCTGTGGTTTGTTGTGATACTCTTATTGTTATTGTATTGAAAGTGTTTTACGTAGGATGTTAGCGGTGCCTAGTAGTGCTATTTTCTGTATGTTATATATACTTGTTAATCTTGGTGTTTTTGTTATGTATTTGTCTGAATATTTTTTCATCATATCTAATGCGCCAACTATGATAGGAATTGTTTCTGTTTTTAGATTCTACAATCGAGTTACCTCTATTTCCAGGTCTTTGTATTTTGAAAGTTTCTCCATTTCTTTTAGAGAAGCGTTGTCATCTATTGGTATTGATACATCGATTAGAAAGCATTTTTTTTTTCATGATGATCTCTGACAACTATATCCGGCCTATTGGCCTTAATTTCTCTATCTGTGTGTATCGGCGTATCTCAGAGTATGGTTGCTTTCTCATTTTCTGTGACCTTTTTCTGGCGTGTGCCTATACCATCTTTTTTCTGTTGTTATTCCATAGTGTCTTCCAGTGCATATAGATCCCAACTCTGTTGTGTCTGTGAATATATTCCTTCTTAGCCAGGACTGGGCAGCCAGGACTGGGCAGCCAGGACATTATGGTTTCTTCTTCTTCTTCTTCTTCTTCTTCTTCTTCTTCTTCTTCTTCTTCTTCTTCTTCTTCTTCTTCTTCTTCTTCTTCTTCTTCTTCGTATTATTATTATTATTATTATTATTATTATTATTATTATTATTATTATTATTATTATTATCATTATTATTATTACATAGCTTCCGTTGCTACGGATATTGTTGCTATTGTTCATGTCATCATATTAATGTTGTTAACTCTTCTTTTCTATCCTCATCATCCTCAGTATCGCCGTTCACCACAACCATCACCACCACCACCACCCCACCATCACTACCAGTGCTACCACCATCTCCCCACTTCCACAACGACCTACCACGACCCACCACCACTAACATAACCGTCACCTGTAAAACCTGATAGCTTCTATGTTATCTCTTGAATTGCAAGAATCTGCGGCCAAAACGTCTTCAAAGTATACCTTATTGTGCTAAAAAAGAGATGGCTACATTAGATAGTGTCATCCGATGTACGCTAAGCTAGAAAGAAGGGCGCGACAGTCACGAATGTACTCTTTTAATCTTAAAACACGTCAAGGTAGACCTGGGATTAAATAACAATAACATCATGGCTATCACCACACTATTACCACAACAACCAACGCCACCACCAGCACCACCATCAACAACATCACCACTACCATAATCACAACTACACCAACACCAAAACAACCACCTCCATACCACCACCACCATCACGTCTATCACCGTTACCTCCACCATCACCACTGTCATCACTATCATCCATACAACATGTCCACCAACATCACCACCACTACATCACATCAGCACCACGTTACGCTGGAAATAACACCAAATCTCTCTCTCTCTCAAACCGATCTACACGGTCTGGCACATCATTGAATAATATAGATTTGTGTTCCATGCTCGACGAAGGCTGACTTGGGCCTGGAAGATGCAACATACTCATACACACACACACACACACACACACACAAACATATGTATGTGTGTGTGTGTATGTGTGTGCGTGTATGTATATATATGTATATGTATATAAATTAACAGAACGAGATAAAGAATCCAAATCTGTAAGTATGTTTATATGTACATATATGTATAAATATATGTATATATATATATATATATATATATATATATATGTATGTATTTATATGTAAATATCTGTATATATATATATATGTATATATATATATATATAATATAGAGTAAAATTAATTAATTGAATTTTATTTTGGTATTTATGGGAGCAACTGTCTTCGAAGACACATGCTGTCGCTAAATGCTCGAAATGGGGAGTAGATAGACAGCTGACAACTGACGAAGGGCCATTCTTTATGTTACTTGTCCTGTTTTCCATTTTTTCTCTCGTTGTTTGCGTATTTAACTCATTTGTTTTCGTATTTCCTGTTGTTTACTGTTTGTGACGTCCTGTACCTATATATGCATATATATATATATATATATACATATATATATATATACATATTTTTATACGTCTCTCTCTATATATATTTATATATGTATATGTATATTTATATATATATATATATGTTTTGGCACTGTTTTGGGACCATTACTGTTCATAATGGCCCTCTCAGACATGCCTTCAGCCACAGAGAGCCACGGTCACAAGTTATGCAGATGACACAAAAGTCTCACAGGTAATACAGAACCCTGAAGACATTATGCACCTGCAATGTGAGCTGGATGAAATATACAAGTGGGCTGAAAAGAATAACATGCAGTTTAATGCTGAAAAGTTTCAAGCCTTATGCTATCAGCATGCAAGACTAAATGCAGAACCCATGAAATACACTGGACCTGGAGGGACTGCAATCCCAGAGGCAGAGACAGTGCGAGACCTGGGCATTTACATGAGTAATAATGCATCCTTTCATGTTCATGTTGCTAAATTGTCAATGAAATGCAGGCGACTGACCGGATGGATTCT